>NW_007733704.1:70413-86304 GCF_000696425.1 Galeopterus variegatus | reverse complement strand
TTTTTTTTTTTTTTTGAAATATTTAAATTGATTTTGTTGTTCACCTGCTTTATGGAAGTTTTTTGCAAATTTTTGCTCAACTTCCTGATGTGACTTCGAAGTGTTATCTCTGCTGTTCATTGCCTGCATTACAGATTTGATTCTCCTGGATTCATCATGGCCCAGACTTTCCCCCCTATCTTATCCGTCTACTACTTGCACTGTTTTTCTTTCATTTAGCCTTTTCTCTTCTCCTGGTTTTCTCTCACTATTCCAGAGAAGCAGAATCTTCATGCATTTTATTATTGATGCCTAGTTTTCATTTTTCTAGTTTCTAACTCAAATTATTTTCATTGTATACTTACTCTGACTTTTCAGAATAATGTTTCATTTGGGTTGATGTGGGAGAGCTTTGATGGTCTCTATTCAAGTTTTGTTGCTCTTGCTTTCTGTTGATTCATCCAGGAATCAGGAGACAACCCTGCAGATTCATTCGCTGTTTGCCAATGAACAGCAGAAGTATCCTACCCATCAACCTACTGTCTATGCACTCAGGGCTGTTTGGATGCCTTTCCTGAATCAACAGGACCCACTTAACAGTTTCCAGTAGGCTTTTTTTCTGGTGGGGTCTTTCTAAACTTCACATCCATTGCCTAATTCTTTGCACTATGAATTGATGAAGGGCACAGAAAGCCTCGATTGTCAGTACAAAATGTCACCCACACACTCCATCCAGTATTTTCTTGTGGAAACAATACCACCCAGAACACCATGTACTGCTACCAATTCTCCAATCCCCAGGCTACTTTCTGCCTGGTTGTGTCTTGAGGCTCAGTGTTTCTGACTAGAGGGGAAACAAGACAGGTGGTCAATACCCTGCCTCCAAGAGTGATGGTTCTGCAGGACAATTCTCCCATGAACGAGGATGCAGATGCTGCCGGAAAGCTCACCACCTTGAAGGAAGTTATTTTCATTAAGGTTGAACCATCGTTGCTTTCTCAGTTTCCTGATCCTCATGGTTGTTAGAGCATCCTTCTGGATTCTGGAATTGGACTGATGCTAGAGTTATTTGTTCTTTGTTTGTGTATTTGCTTGTTATTTTTGTTTTTGTTTTGTTTCTTTGTTTGTTTGCTCTTGGCAATTTTGATCATTCCACACTTCCATAGGAACTTGTAAAGGATTATACCAGGGGCTGCTAGCTACATGCTATTTTAAATATGAAAAATAGAAAATTTTACCTGGAAAGTCCATTTACACAGGTAGACAAATACAGAATTACTTCATTAACCAATGTGATTAGACAAAGCCTGCTAACTTTAAGCGACCATATTAAACTGGCTATGGTTGTGAGAACAGAGGTCATGCCAAAAGCCATCTAAAATCAGATCCAGGAACAGGAGACACTGTGCTGTCTGATGATCAATCAAACCCAATAAGCTAGTGGCTTATGATTAAAGTAATAAAAATATTTTTCTCCCTAAGTTTTTGTCCTTCTGTTTTTAAAGAGATCCCCTGTCACTTTATAACTACTTACACATTATGACAGTTTTGAAGAAAGATTAAGAATCAAAGATAATCTGGTCAAGCTCTCCCTCGGTCACATACATGCACACACACAACACACACATACACACAACTGCACATAAGCACACATGTGCACACATAAACACCTCTAGTTGGGAAAACATGTTATAGAGATAATCACAGACTCATCCAATGAGGGTGGGGTTATTAACACATTCAATCTATTGCAAAACCCAATCCCATTACAATGCCCCAAGAAAATAAATGAAAGAACTTTTTCGGGGAGAATTGTAAGTTGCATCAACTTTTGCCACGGAGAAGCTTGACAATATTATGAGTNTCGGGGAGAATTGTAAGTTGCATCAACTTTTGCCACGGAGAAGCTTGACAATATTATGAGTCACACCAGGAAGTCTGTTATCATGATTAAGTACTTTTCAACTGTTAAAATAAAACATGTCTAAATTAAAAGTAGAGTAAAAACAACAGCATTTATTTTTATATTATGTGAGAAAGCACCAAAAAAAAAAAAAAGAGTATAATACCATAAATAATGTTTTTCCATTCAAGTTTGCATCTTTATTCTTGAAACCCATTTAGAAAACAATAGAACAGGGTGCCATGGGAATACGGGATCATTTTCCATGAGACTTTAATGTGTGATTACTTAGTAATGTAATTGAAAGCACGACAGTAGTGCACTGCCAGAGTTCTATTGCCAGGAGAGCATATCAAAATAATACAGAATGCTTCATTTTTTTTTTTCATTTTTCAGTATTGTACTAAATCCCATGCCAGATCATCAGGTAATATGTATTATATAACTAATTTTAGTAATTGGCTAAGAGATGCCAGTCTCTCACACGATGTTGCACAAGAATAACATCTCGGATTTAAAATGTTACTCTTTCTTCAACTTCATTGCTTTTTTATTTAACCTTCCAGAGTTGAAGGTCAGAAAGTGGTTAGACTCATACAGACACAAATGAGGGATATGTCAAAATAATGGATGCAAAACTCTTTTTTTTAAAAGAGTAGTCTTTTCATTTTTAAGCTTTTCATAGGTTTTACACAAACAACATAAAAGGTAGAATACATGTCTGCCCCCTCCTGGGCCTGATGTCAGACACAAATGAGGGATATGTCAAAATAATGGATGCAAAACTCTTTTTTTTAAAAGAGTAGCCTTTTCATTTTTAAGCTTTTCATAGGTTTTACACAAACAACATAAAAGGTAGAATACATGTCTGCCCCCTCCTGGGCCTGATGCATAGTAGACAAACACCAGTACAAAGCACAGTGCCTGGCACATTGTAAGCACTGAGAAATGCTATTAAATGAACATTAATTGACCAATTACTCTTCTTTTAGAAGTTTCTATTCAATAGGAGAATTTAATTCATTACCCCAAAAGACTTTTATTGAAATCCTTTCTGTAAACTTGTTTTCGTTCTGGCCATGGTCCCCTAAAACCAGATTGTCTAACATCATAGATACTTCTAATTTGTATTACTGTCCTATTGTATACATTAATAAAGGCATATTATCTTCCTGTAGCCCTGCATTTTTACTGTAGAAAGCCATGGCAATCCCATTTAAAATCTTTTAACCTATTCACTTCATGGTAGGAGCAGTAGCAGAGCCTTCTGGGCTTTGTAACATAATAGTGCCCCTTTATCACACTGAATGGTTTATTAGAACCTGCTTGTACTGATGATTTAGTTTTACCATGGTGAGGCCACCACTCCAGGGCTTTCCACTCTGTTTGGGGACTCTTCTGTCATTTTAATGTTTAGGGGTTTGTTTGTTTTCTTGTGAAATGGGCTCTCATTTAATTTGAGCATTATTTACATTATTTATTATCAGGAGACAAATTGAAGACTAGGGGGGTTAAAAACAGTGCACTGTACTTCAGAATCACTCTGAAATCTGTAGCTTACCAATATCACAGAGAATATTCAGACTCTTGGAAGTTATCACACACAGACTCTTCCTCCAATAAGCATGGCTGTTTTCAGTTACAGAGACAAGTAGAAAAAGAATGCTAACTTCCTTTAAACCTTGAGTTTTGCAAACCCAAATGCTCTATCATACTTGATAGGGTTTCAGTCCAGCAGGCTAAGCCTCTTTTGGGGGCTAATTCTCTCCAACCTACTTTGCTGCCCAAACTGGGTTGGACTGGTCTTGGCTTGCTTCTACTCTCTGTCTAAAATATGTTTTAATTATCAATAAATTTTTCCTCTCTATCCTAACAAGACCTGAGGTATAATAACTAATCTAACAACAGTAAAAATATATTTGAAAAAGAAATGTTATTTTTCCAGAAATATGTAATGTTCATGCACTAAACATATTATCGCTGTGAAAAAAAAAAAGTGGTACTACTGAGTTGCTATTACTTCAGAAATGGAAAAATGTAATATTCTAAATTGAATTTGGTAAGATAAGAAATCTGATTGACAGATCTGAGCTTCTGTTGACCCACAGGCATTGGGAATATCTTTGGTTTTTTTCAGGCCACTCTGAAATCATCAGACAGAGGAAAAGCATGTTTTAAATAATAATTTAGGAGTTAGTCAGTATAACTAACAAACACCTTGTCATTTTTTAAGTCATTCAACAAAACCCAAAGGCTAAAATCCCTTCATTCTTAACATCAGCAGTGAGGTGAGGGATTTAATTAGGAGTGAAATGCAACGATCAAGAAAACATAAAAAAAATACTACCTGGTGAATACTAAAAAACTAAATCCTATAAAACTATTTCCCTGTTAACTTTGCCATGGATTAGGCTGATCTGGTGCTACAGGCCTTCAATGGCCCTTGAAATGGTGAAATTCTTTGTATATCGAACCTTGCAGACCACCATATTCCAGTACAAATCAGCAAAGAACAAAGGAAAACAATAAGGCTGAATTCTTCCAAATTTAGGCAGCCTGCGATGCAAAGATACCCTTCCTAGGGATACATCCAAATGAACTCTATCCAGAATCAAACCTGTGCATTTGGAGACCTTTAGTGGGGCAGGGAGCAGAAGCTAACGAATAAATTCCATGACTACTTTTTTCATATGCAAATTTTCTTTGACAAGTTCTGTATAACAAAAATCTCATTGAATTTAATAAAATCAATGCAACAGCCAAAAGTTAATACCATTTAAGTATCAAATGCTACAATTACCATTATTGTTTGATTGACTTCATAAAGTAACCCACAAAACATCCTTGATCTCTTGTTCAGTTTCTGGGAATTTCAGAAGAATCCCTGCTGGTGACTTAATAGTATTCATTTCTAGTTACTTGTTTTTTTCAGAGCTGGAAAAATACTAAAATCATTGGCATTTGAACTGTTCCACAAATGATTTTTCTCCCAATATGGACTGATAACAGTCTGAAGCTTCATTCATTCTTTTAATAGCTAAGTTATTTAATAAAACAATACAGTCAAGAATCTGATTCTCTGAAGTCCCTGATCACCTCATTCGAGATCATAATTCCACTAAGAATAAACAGCATCCAATGTGAGAATCAAAACAGGATACTGAAATATCTTTTGTTTGTGACTCACTCACTCATGACCTGAAACATGACATAAAAGTAACTGTCCAAAACAACAGAAGCATTCCTGCTTCTCTGTTAGGTAAACCTTCCAATTTGTCTTTGATCAGAATTAAAAACAAAACAAAACAAAACAAAACTTAGCACTGATTTTAAAGACAAATATAACCAGATTTCACTTTCTAATGAAATAGATCCTTCCACTTTCCATAATGTTGTGCAAATGGGCTTTCTCACTGGAGATAGCATTGACATGGTATTAACTAGGTATTGAAACAAGTCCTACAATTGTTTCAATAAAAAGTTGAAGAAATCTCTCTCCGTTTCAATGAATATGACCGAGGTTTCAGAGAGTTATATAATTCTAAGTAACAAAATATGTCAATATAGCTTTGTCTGATTAGTTTGGTTTTTAACACCGTCTATTGTTACCAACTAGCAAGATGCCTAACTGGCAATGAGAACTTAGAAAGTATTTAATAAATGAATAGTGTATAAGGTGAATAAATGAATAAATATCTTAGTTAATCTTGTTAGTTATTAAGTAATAGACAGCTTTTTCAAAATTTGTATCGTTAAAAAGAAGGTCCTACAGGGCCAAGCCCGTGGCACACTCAGGAGGGTGCAGCGCTGGGAGCGCAGCAGCGCTCCCGCTGCGGGTTTGGATCCTATATAGGGATGACCGGTGCGCTCACAGCGCTCATTGGCTGAGCACGGTGTGGCCGGTCTCCAAAAGGACAAAAAAAAAAAAAAAGAAGGTCCTACAAATGCAGAGGACATGATCTTCGTATTTAACGTGGAAATTTTAAAAAATAATTTTTAACTAAACCAGCACATAGAAAGAAAAAAATCTCCCAAGCAGGAACCTAACCACATATAGTAGGATTTCTGATTCAAATTTATAAAATACTCCTATTTAATAAAATATTTAGGTACAATTTTAAATCTTTTTGAAGCACTGTAAGCCTCACTGACCAATGACTGGTCATTTATTTTGGCATTTTTTCTACAGTTTTAGAAGGAATAAAAAAAGGAAAAAGCCAAAAACCACTTACACCCTTGCTTTCAAAGCATAATATCAATGTAATGAATGCAACGAAGAGGAACACAGAGAAGATGCCGTCAGCCTTTAACTATCTACAGAAAATTGTAACTATTGCCACTCCCACCACACACACACACACACACACACACACACACAGAGCACCAGAATGGTCAGTTTGCACTACTTTTCAATCTATCCTGAAAAAAACAAAAACCTGAATTCTCTGGTAAGAAGGAAATTGGAGTAAAAAACCTATAGAAATAACAGTTATGAATTATAATTTTAAATATAGTTATGAATACAGATATACAGAGATGAGAATATTAATTTTGGAGACTGGCAACCCTTCGTTTTCCATTAGTACTACCACTTTATAGTTGTATGATCTTAGGCAAGTTATTTAATCTCTAAGTGCTTAGGGTTCTCATTTTTAAAGTGGGCATAATAATACCAACTCCATAAAGTTAAGAACATTAAATAGCCAGGCACCTAGTACATATAAAATGTATACACTTTCTGCACACATATATGTGCATGTATGTGCTGCTCTGAGTAATTTAAAAGTCATAGTTTTTACTAAAATCCAAAATTTTTATTTTTGTATTTTTCAAAGCAGAGAAATGTACAAAGAAATAAGTTACGTCTGATGGTAAAAAAAAAAGTTATCTGGCTAAATGGTGAGACTGTTCATAAAATGGAATTTTATCTTATTATTGAGATTATAGCATAATATTTAAAATACTTTATATCAGCCATATAGACTTTCCAGATTATATTTTATTTCTACCTAACCTAACATGTTATGATTAATTCTAAGCACCTATAACATAATCTTAAACTCTAATGTGACAAGTCAGAAAAATGAAGGACTTTAAAAAAAAAAACCCAGGCTTTCATAATTTAAAATCTAACCTTTTGGTTTACATGATGCCTGCAAGCAGTGGCATAGATGTTGACAGCATTAATATCACTATTTCTGTCACTAAAATCTATGGCAAATACATTAGCAGCCACAAACAGAGGTAGTCTTTTATAGAGCGTGCTAATTGCATTGCTGCTCTGAACTTAGTTCTGCAGTGTTAATACATGAAAACACAGAACTGAGGAAGCAGCACAAACCCTGGGAAGATACGTAAACAGGTTGATAGCTACTTTCAAGTCTATGTATTTGTATTTAGATGACATATTGTACTCTCATTATTGATATTGTGGAATGATATTTCCCAAATGGTGATCAAAGAGACAAAAGATATCTATTCTTTGTTTGAGACAGAACAATTTACCAAATGCAGAGTCTAGGATGAATTAAATTCTTACTCATTTTGAATTTGGTTGTATCTACCTTCAATCTATGAATGCCTTACAAGGCAAAGAAATCCCCTGTGTTCAAAGCACAAGTCCCTGGTGACATTAGGGAAGGTGGTCAAAAGAGGACCTAGTAAAGGGAGTGAAGCTTGGATTCAGACACCATTAGCCCGACCTGAAGAGGCTACACTTTTAACCACCACACAACATTCCCCTTTCCACCAAAAGGCAAATCTATCCACCTCATACTCCTGGATAATAGAGGAAACGTGATTTTCAATTCTGAGCAATTAATAATATAAAAGCAATCATTCTGTTCCTGTCATAAAAAATAAATACAATTCGTTATTATATCTCCACTCCCCAATTTTGCTGTTTGTTTATATTTAATAGGATTAAAAGCTAAAAATCACTTTCCTTACTCTAGCTACTGAGAATCTCAGGTCTTTAGAACTAGAAAGAATTTCTTTACGTGCTTGCTTTCTTTCTCATTTTGTATGCGGAAAAAAATGTAAGGTAGGAGATGATGAGTATGATGGGGGCCCCTTCCAGAGGTATGAGCCAGCTGGGGGGCCCAGGACCCCTGGCTTTTGTCCTCTGGCTCATTCCACTGCCTGTCTCAGCAGAGAGCCCCAAGGATGTACATTTCTTAAAAGTCAATGTTTCTCACACACCTTCAGAAAAAATCATAAAGAGAGTATTCACTAGATTTCATTGCCTTAGCTATTCTCCAAGTTGTAAAAGAATAAAGATATTTTTGTTTAAGGCAGCATAATACACCATTGGGCAATGGTTATAAATTCAATATTCTTCCAAGAATTAATTTAAGAATAGAAAAGGATAGACATACTTTTATTTGATAGTTCTGCCTTACAGTTAAAAGAAAAAACTTTCCAAATTAAACAAGTTACTGGCAGTAAAATGTGGGGTTTCCCCACCAATTTTAACATCAAATACCATATCAGGAAGGCCCAACTGCCAGTGTCTTGAGGACAAAAGGACTCTTCAATGGGATGTTGCTAAAACTGGCCTCCTTCAATAGATCTCTCTTTTTCCTTTTTTGCTCTGTTCTTGGTAATTGCCTAAACAACAAAACATAATCTTAATTTTATGTATTTGACTTTGTGATTAACTCGATTCATGTGGAACTTACAGGTGGAAGTATATCACATAACCTATGAGAAAACATTTATGGTTCTTAATTTATTTAAATGCTGTTAATTCTAAATGCCCACATATTATGATTTGCCCCAAAGGGATAACTGAAAAGTTAAGAAAAGAAAATGACTCATAAATAGTTGGATATTTTATATTTAAGATTTAAAACTTAACAGAACTGTCTAGACTTTGTTCTTAGCAGTAATGTTTTATGAAATTTAAGCAAGTAAAACCAGAGTTTATTAAACATGGTACTTTATTTATCCTATGCCCATATTGAAACAAAGGGATACTTGAGGTTGATACTGTTTTGAAAAAGTTCACGTTTATTCTGATTTAAAACACATTATAAAAAATGGACATGAAAAAATAAGAAACTGCCAAAAATGATGACACTTAATTACTTATAAGCAATAATGGAATATTTTGGTAAATATGTATTTTTCATAAATATCAATTAGAATATTTTACTGCATTATGTGTTCACAGTTGATCTTCCATCTATGTAAGCTCCTTGAGACTCTTTACATTAGATTTTGTTTTACAACAACTTGCACCATAAGGATTATAAAATCAGACTTTGAGAGAACGATGTTCTGGTCTAATGGCAGTAACATGGGTTTCATACTTTCTCACCAGAAATATGATCTTGGACAAGTTGCTTCACTGCTTTGAGCCTTGTCTTCCTGTTCTATATAGAGGATGATAATAAAACTCACCTCATATGTTTATTTTAGTATGAATTAAAGAATTAAAAAGTTAGAGGGCTGGTGTTCCACACTGATCTTATTATTAATTACCACCCCCCCACCCCCAACTTTTTTCTGAAATGAGAAGATGTAAGAGCCAGGGGAAGAGTGCGTAAGCATATGTCTCAAGGCCTCTGGGTCACGTGTCAATGCCACCCCAGGGGTAGTTAGCTTTATTTGTTTCAAAGGTGCCCTTGTGCCAGGATTTACACTTATCCTTTATGAATAGACAGGGGAAATCTTTCAATATTGAAAACTGATTTGATTTCTACTCTTGGTAGCTGAGTATCTAAAGGAGAGGACAAGACATCTTCAGGGAAGAGCAGTAACTGTCTGTAGTAACATGAGACAGGACATATCTCAATATATTGGTGCTGCTTATTTCATGTCATGGCTAAACTCAAGAATCCTCCCCACTCTGATGGATTTATTGGTCCCTACAACAAGAAAGAAGATGGATGGGTTAGGGGAGACAGAGTAAATTTCAATTCAAGAGTCTAATTATAGCCACACTTGGATGGTGTCTCAGTCAGTCCAGGCAGCTATAACAGAACACCATGGACTGGGTGGCTTAAACAACAAAAATTTATTTCTCACAGTTCTGGAGGCCGTGGAAGTCAGAGATCAGGGTGCCAGCATGGCCGCCTTCTTGTGAGGACCCTCTGCAGTTCACAGATGGTCACTGTATTGGATTTATGTCCCCCCAAAACTCTCTGAAGCTCAAATGGAGCTTCTGGAAGCTCAAATGATTAGAAACTTAGCCCCCACTGTGACTGTGTAGAGGGTGGGAAATCCTATTATGGTAATTGAAAGGTGGAACCTTGAGGAGGTGACTGGATTGTAGGACCGTGCAGTAGTGAATGTACTAAAAACGGTGGTCAGGGGCGTGGTTCTGAGGGCTTTAAAAGAAGGGGAAGTTCTGTCTCTGCTGCTCTCTCCGCTTCCACCATCTTGCAATGTGAGGCCCCTGGGTCACTGTTGCCACCACTGGATGGACTTTGGACTTCCCAACCTCAGAAAGAGTAAGCAATAAATTTTGTTTTTCTTTATAAATTACCCAGTTTCAGGCATTCTGTTATAAGCAACATAAATGGACTAATACAGTCATCTTCTTGCTGCTCCCTCACATGGCGAGAGAGGGAAGTCATCTCTCTCTTGTCTCTTGTTATAAGGACACTAATACCATTCATGAGGCCTCCATCCTCAAAACATAAGGCTCTATCTCTAAATTCAATCACACTGGGCATTTATTCTTCGATATATCAATTTTGGGGGAACACAAGCATTCTTCCCATAGCAGATGGGGTAGGAAGACTTTGTGGCCCACTTAGTTCCATGCGAGTTATTACTGTAGGCTCCTCCCACCTCCCTTTCCTACTCCTCTTCTAATGTCTTCATTTCTCTTCTTCTAGTTGCTCAGCTGCCACCTTAGGGGTAGGGGTGTGGGGTGCCCATGCTGCTCTCTCTGCTGCCTCACTCTGCCTTGTCTATTCCTGCATAAAACACCCGTCTCTTCCTCGCAGCTCAGTTAGATGGTATCAGGAAAGTGCCTAATCCATTCCCATTGAGGCAAATGACTGATTAATCTTCTGTGGCACATTTGCTTGGAAATCCAAATAAATTTCTAATGGATCACATTCCAGGTGATGTGAAGGAAATACATTTTAAAGTGGTGTCTGGTCACCACTTTGAAAAACTGGAAGCACCAATGGATCCAGGCAAGCTAACTTTGCACATTTTGTTTTGCAAGCTAACTTTGCACATAAAACATGATTGCAGTGGTACCTTGTACAGCTACACGACTATGCCAGTTGACAGGTTATATGACTAAGCCAATTACATGGCTAGGGCAATTCGTAACTAAAGCTAAAATATTTCATTATTTTAGTTATGCTAAGTTTCCATTTGTATTGTCCAGGCTATGGCTCAGACCCTTCAAACCCATTGTACAGACTGGGTCATCAGACCCCTCACATGCAGGTCCATGCTAGGTAATTGGGAAAGATCCTGGGAGCCATTGGCAGATGACACGAGCTTAGTCCTCAGCAGCAGCAGTAGCAGCTTACAGGTCCAGGGGCAGCGGCCTCTCAGAGTGTCCTGGGGGCTCTGGCAGCAACAGCCTCCAGTAGCAGTAGCAGCCTTCCCAGGTTCCCCTGGGGGCATCCCAGCTATTGAGGGGGGGGGCCTGCGGATCAGAGCCACTCATCCTTTATACTTAAGTCCCTAACCCAGGACACCTGGGCGCACATGCGCAATTACATTAGACAATAACCAAGGAACACCTGGGTGCACATGCCTATTTACATCAAATGCTCGGCAAGATTCTGAACATCTGAGGGGCCTTGACAATTTTCCTGTATTTACCCAACATACCTCTAAATGGGAAGCTATTTTCCAGCCTTGCTCCCATGGGAAGGCTGGTCTTTTTATTTCCAAAACTCCTAGGGCTCTTGGGATTTGCTTTCTTTTAGCTCATTAAAGCTTTTCTTTGTGAAAATGGGCCTTCCAGCTTTCATTTCTCTGCTGGTAGCTCTGTAAGCATTCCACTCTCCCTTCTGAGTTCTGCTCCTTGGACATGGATTCCCCGGTGATGTGCTCATTCATCCATAGCCCTGGCTCCCTTCCTGACAGCTGGCCTGTACTTTGTTATGGGAGTTCCCCAACTCAGAGCTGGCTCACTTCATCATTGCTAATTTATAGTGTCACAGGTGTATTTTGGAACAATTTAATAAGTGTAATTGAATATATTATATACCGAACAAGTTGTTTCACAAAATTTTATTCAATGAGTTGCCTTCTACTATGAAACACCGATAATTACTTTCATGATGTACAATACTTAATAATCCAGGCATCCCTGCAGAAACAGAAAAAGTCATCTTGACACCTGTGTATCTCTTCAAATTACTATGGTGATCATTGGCTGAGAGCCAATAACAAAGAATGTTTTTAAAGAGCTAAGATTTTAAAGATAACTTTTCATATGATAAAGGTATACTTAAGATTTCTCTAGTTTATTTTTGGAAAGGAACTCTTTATCAAGCAACATGCCTTGTATATACTCAGAAGAGGAAGACCAGTTTATTATACATATCCATTTATTTTGGTAGCACTGCTATGTCTCAGCCAGTTGGAGCATTTGATTATTTATCTTGAGGGGGAAGAGTAAAAGCTTTATGGCTATCTAAAGATGCTGCTAATGTTGGTAAAATGCCTTTTCATGAATGTCTTTAAGGTTTGATGTTAATGCACAGTGTTATTACTCCATGGAAGGGAAATGAAATGTAGTGCAGAGATACTTAATGCACCCATCATACTGAATCAAGGCCAAAGAATTATGTCATATGGAGAAAAGTTGTCACTGAGATGAAAACTTGCACGTATTTGTTTAAATGGATAAACAGATTGCTAAAATACTGTGGATTGCTTAAGATGCGAGATCATTGTGAGCTCTGTTTGGAAAGTGAGTGTACTTTCAATAAGTCAGAAACATTTGGTTAACTAATGTTAGAAGACGCTAAATTTATCAGACTGATTTGTTAATCAAGGAAATGTCAGAGAGTTTTACATGAGTTGATCCACATTGGATTGATCTAGTTTTTAAGTGAAATCGCTAACAAATTTGCTATTTAATCACAAACTTATGACTAAGATGAGAGGCAGCTGGAGGCAATAGAAAGAAGCCTGAATCTGGGATCAAACAACACAGTCTCTGGTCCAGTCACCCTGGACCTAGACTAAACATCCTTTTGGTCTTTTAAACCAGTACATTTAGACTGTATTTTACACACACACACACACACACACACACACACGCTCAAAGATATATTGATCAAGATCTAAATTAAGCAGAAAAAGAAAAATAAAAGCTCTAAATTCTTCATCTTCCCAAGGGGGTGTTAAAAGCTGTAACTTTGTTCCTTAGCTTGACAAATACATAAAGCTTTAGTGTCCTCTTGAAAAAGATTAAAATAGCAACTGGCAAGATAGAGAGTATTCACCTTACAAATTTCTGTGAAAAAATAAAAGGCAAGAGAAATGAAGTATTAAGAAAGTAAAATATAAATAAGGAAGACTAAGGTAGACCAAGCATAATAGAAAAGTAAAACTGAAGGGTGTAATTTCTTTTTTACCAAGCAAAAACTCTAAGAAATAGTTGAAAATAATAATCTGTTATTCCTTACAAAAAATATTAAAAAATAAAATATCACAAGAAAATATTACACACAAGGCTCTAGAATGCAACTTCCTCCTCCACCCTCCCCCCACAAAAAGCCCAACTTAAAAATATTGATGTCAGAATTATTTTTAACAATAACCACATTCTCTGTAAGCTCCATGAGAGCAAGATTAGTATATTTTGTTTATCAGCCTATTCTCAGCTTCTATCACAGTGTCTGGAATGTAATCAGAACTCAAGAAATATTTGTTGAGTGACTAAATAAATTAATTAATAATTGTTTTGTTAAGAAAAACATTAATTTGGGTAAAGAGAGTAATTTTATACTGATCAAGGTTACAATCTGTAGGAAATTTATAACTGTAAAATAGTTTCAAAATACCTTACTAAATGGCAGAAATGCAGTTTTAGGTTATTTGTCTTTATAATCCTAGGGTTTTCTACAGTGCGTGATACATGATGTGCTCAAGTAACGTTGAGAAATTGTGTGGCTAAAGATACAAAAGCAACCTAAGTTTCCATTGATGGATGAATGGATAAAGAAAATGTGGTATGGGCCGGCCCTGTGGTGCACTCGGGAGAGTGCGGCGCTGGGAGCGCAGCGACGATCCCGCCGCGGGTTCGGATCCTATACAGGGATGGCCGGTGCACTCACTGGCTGAGCGGGGTGCAGGCAACACCAAGCCAAGGGTTGTGATCCCCTTACTGGTCACGAAAAAGACAAAAAAAAAAAAAAAGAAAATGAAATACTATTTAGTCTTAAAAAAAAGAAGTAAATCCTGTCAATAGAAGCAACATGGATGAACTCTGAAGATATTTTGCTAAGTGACATAAATCAGTCACAGGACAAATACTGCATGATTCCACTTACATGAGGTATCTAAGGCGGTCAAACTCATAAGCAGCAGAAAGTGTAGAACGGTGGTTCCCAGAGGCTGAGGCAGGGCGGGGAGGAGGGTTGGGAAGATGTTGATAAGGAGAACATAAAGCTTCAATGAGACAGGAGAAATAAGTTCACGAGATCTGTTGCACCACATGGTGACTACGGTTAATAGCAGCATATTGTACTCTTAAAAATTGCTTATAGAGTACATTTTAAGTCTTCCCCCCACATACAAAAAATATATATATACGTGAGGTGATGCTAAATCAAGCCACTGTACAGTGTATACATATGTGAAAACATGTTGTACACAATTCATACACACAAATTTTATTTGTCAACTACAAAACGAAGAGGAGGAGGAGGAGGAAAGTAAAAGGAGGAGAATAAATGTGTGGCTAAATTAAGGATGCAGTGTGAGAGTGACGGGAAGAAGGCACAAAAATCAACACAAAAGGGTCCTGCTGCACACAGCTCCACTCAACAATTCCCTCCTTCTTTATTCTCTGTACACCAGGCTCACTGCCCAGCTAGTTCGCCCCAGTAAGACAAACCTAGGTTCTCCTAGATTTCGACCTGAGTTTAGATACATTGCTTCACGTCATTAATAAGTATCAATAGCCTTCCTGGCTTTACTGACAGCTCAACTCCTTTTCCCCTTTTCTGTGCATCACCCCCGTGATCACTGCTCCACTTTACTCAACCTGCCTCATGGGCAGGATCCATACGAGGCTAGCCTAGCTGTGAAGGGCTGTTTTTCCTGTGAAAAACAGTTTGTAAGCCCTTCTAGCTTAAATAGGGAAGCAGAGAATCGTTTTCAGCAACATCCATCCCCCAAAATACTATCCCACTAAAATCAAAGGAAGAAAATTGGCAGCCATAGGGCCCAGAATAATGAGAGATTATTGACAAAATCTAGCTAGGAAAATGCAGGAAAAATCCAGGCAATAAATATATAGAACCTGGAATAGCACAGAATCAGTAGAAATAAACTGGAGACATTGGATTTGAAACAAGTTTGTGATTCGACAGGACAGGGTGATTAATTAGGTGTGGAGTTAAGGATGATTACAAAGTGGCTAGCTTAGAAGATTCACTGAATGATGATTCCATTAATAAACAGAAGGAACAGCTTTAGAAAGAAAGGACAGCTTTTAGGGAGAAGATAATGGCTTCAGTTCTGGACACCTTAATGTTGATGAACCCCTAAGGCATCAAAGATGAGAAATCTAGTAGGCAGTTGAGATGGATTAGGTTTAAATAACATACCTAATCTGGTAACAGACTGTTGTGGCTGAGTGCCAGCTATAGGCAAGAAGTGATCATTGGAATAATAAGATATGATTAGATTTTGTGGTTGATTAGATCAAGCAGAGGGATAAATAACTCTTTTGTCATGGCTGTACAGCTGTACACCTTCATCATTATTTCAGGTTCTCAATGAAAATAGATTAGGACAATGTCCTCCTAACATGGGTGCAATATTAAAAGGTAAGCCACCTGTAAAGAAAT
>NW_007733704.1:69200-69878 GCF_000696425.1 Galeopterus variegatus | reverse complement strand
TTAGGACAATGTCCTCCTAACATGGGTGCAATATTAAAAGGTAAGCCACCTGTAAAGAAATTAATATCATGCTCAGCATCTTTAAAAACCTTAGTCATAAATTACACAAACCAAAATAGCAATGCTAACAATGTTAAAGTAAATTCAGTTGAATTAGGTTGTTAATGACTCAAACTAGCATCTTCCCACTTTTAAATACCACAAGATTCCTGTTGCATGTAAGCAACACTTTTCTCATACCAAGAGCCTTTTAGGAGCCCTCTATCATATCCATCTGACACTAGGGTAGCAGCATTATGGATCATTGAGACAGGTTGGCTAGAAAGGTAGATCACTTTTGTCAAGGAAGAAAATTTAAAGAGTCAAAGGATCATAACTCTTATCCTCTACAGTAAAAATGGCATTGCTGATGATTTAAGAACTTTGGATGGTGCTATTCAGCCAGGATAATTATAAAGAATATCCCATTGTGGAATATTATTCCATGGGTCTGTAAATTTCTGTCCCTTTTCCTATTTCAGCTCATCTTACACATCAAAAAACTCACATTGTCCATAAAATGGAAGATATGCCATATAACAGTTATATCAGAAAAGATCTTTTATGTGAAATCACTTCATAAAGTGCTGTTCAGACATAAGGTATTAGTACTTATTTTAGCCTATCACAGAACTAGTG
>NW_007733704.1:66674-68001 GCF_000696425.1 Galeopterus variegatus | reverse complement strand
CTTTCTCTTTTGAGAATATTCTCAATTCTATTCTCTGCCTTGTGTTAATTTCCAGCAAGGGTCTAAACAGTTGAAAAAGGAACAAGTTAATTGATTTTTAGCAAATAAATAAATTGTTGCCTAAATAGTTTAGACTATGCAGGTTGGCTCTGGTGGGTGCTCCACTCACCGTGATGTTCTAAGGAGACTATATGGTTTCTGAGAAGATAAAATATTTGGTAACACATGAACAGGTAGAATATAATCCTGGGTAATATTTTGGCACTGTGTCATTGGTTTGCAATGTAACAAGTTAGGCAAACTAGAACTATGTTGCCCCGAATTTTCTTACCTGTGGAGTTCTGGGCTGGGGGCAGAGCATAGGGACAATTTGTACAAGATTTGGAAGACAGAAATGAAAGCAGCAGCCATATTCTCTGCATGCTATGAAAGTCCGCAGGGGCACCAGGCATTGTTTCAGATCACACACCTTGTGGCTGCGGTGCCAGGTCAGCTGGGTGGGAGGGTTAGCAGCCTTGGGCATCTCCTAAGCTCCTTCCTGCCTTCTTCTTTCAGTTTATCCCACCCATGCCATTGGGCAGTAGCATATTTAGCTCCGTGAGGAAGGGCATCAGCTTCTCTGCCAGTCACTCCCTTCATGAAAGATGGAGGCTGACAGGCGGTGAGAGAGGCAAGTGGGCTCCAGTTGGTCCTGTGGGAACTAGCTCAGCCTGAGGAGTTTGTTCACTCTTCTCAGCTTCATACCCTCTTTTATTCCTGACTGTTTGCCCTGTGCACTTCAGGCTCCAGCACCAGACACTGGAGCAACTTCACAATGACTGCTTAATGTGTCTCAGTCAACTCAGGCTGCTATAACAAATACCATTGACTTGGTGGCTTGAACATCATTTCTCTCTCACAGTTTATTTTCTCTGGAGGCTGGAAGTCTAAGATGAGGATGCCAGCATGGTGGGGTTCTGATGAGGGATCTCTCCCTGGCGTGTAGACGGCCACCTTCTTGCTGTATCCTCCATGGCAGAGAGGTAGAGCTCCAGTTAATTCATCCCCTGATAAGGGTACCAATTCTGCCACGAGGACTCTACCCCCACAAACTTACCCAAACCCAATTACCTCCCAAAGGCCCCACCTCCAAATACACATCACATTGGGGATTAGGGCTTTAACATAAGAATTTTGTGGGATGAAAATGTCCATAGGAACCAGCTCCCACTCCTGGTGGATCTGCTTTTCCAACCAAACCCTGAGTGCTACACACTGAAATTGTCTCCTTCATGACTTTTCTTATGTGCTGTTTGTTTTGCTCTTTCCTCTATATCCATCTCTCAAA
>NW_007733704.1:52133-65516 GCF_000696425.1 Galeopterus variegatus | reverse complement strand
TAGTTTTTCACCCTTGTTTAGAGTTTGCTGTAAGCTATAGTTTATGATGAACTATAATTTATGGTTTATACAAAATGGCTTTTATTTACATTTCAAAAAATAGAGTGGAAAACCACAGAACAACTAGTGGAGAGGAATATCTATCTATAGTGGAATATCTATATCTATTGTCAGCATAGATATAGATCTGTCTTTCGTTTGTAACATCTATGAAAGAAAGGGTCAGTAGTATCTTAAATATTTTTCTAATATTTCTAAATATATGAGAATTTTATAAGAATTCTGTCAACTCCTATTTGTCTATAAACCTCTAGGAGCAGTTGCTATGTATTTCTCTAGAAAACAGGTACAGCTTTCTCTTACAAGTTTTATGTTGAAAACATTTTCCCCAAAGTAAGCTCTAAGTCTTGAGGAACCAAGAAAAATCTAATATAAAATAAGACTAATTGTCTAATATCTCACGTAGCAAATTATCATGATAAAACTTCTTTAGGAAGAAGCTAGCTTTTTCTGTCTGTGAGGAATAAAGAAAGAAAAGGAGACTTCAGAAAATTTTTAAAGTGAGTTCTAAAAGCAAAATTTTTAATTAAATCCTTTTCTTGTAAATAAATCTAAGAGAATAATACCAATTTATGTTCGCTTTTATGCAGAACCTATCATGTTACCTTTGACAGTATCATTGGCCGCATATTATATTTCTTAGGTTTATCCTGCTAAGTATAGGCATCTTCACAAAATTGCTTCTGTAACTCAGGGACTGCAGCATTTCTGTTGCATTATTATCTAACAATTTATTCAGCCAATTAAAATTAGAGAGGGTCAGCAAAGACTCTGGAAGTCATTCGTTCAATGAACCTTCATTAAGGGGCAATGAAACATGGACTCTGGTTTACAGTTCAGGTTCAGGGGATAGATGCATACACATTAGTGCAACACCTCTCACAGATGCTAGAAAATGGACATTTTCACAGACACCAAAAAGTCAGGAAAGACAAAAAATAAAGGTTATGTCTAAATTACGTTTTGAAATATCATCGTGTTCATTAGGCAAAAAGGGTCTAGAATAGGAAAAAGGCCTCCCACACAAAGGAAACCAAGCTTGTGGTGTGGAAAGGACTCTTTAAAAATCTAGGAACTACAAAACATTTATTCTTTAAATGTATGTAGAAAAATAAAAAGTATTGCAAAGTATCAGCAGGGAAGGGCCACTGGTGTGACCCAGACATACAATATTCTAAAGGGGTTGAGGTGAAAAGACTTCAATATGAAATAAACAATAAAGGAAAAGTTTAATCAAGTCATTAGGACCTAAACTGAGCGTTGAGGGTTGGGTAGATTTAGAAGGTTTGTCTTCTCCAGAATGTTCAAAAAGTCACAAAAGAAAAGTAAGAAAACATTAGTATAGAAGACCGATCTGGCAAGTGTGGAAAGAAGCATAGGCATCATCTAGTTTTTCAATATTAGTTGGGAGCAGGGGTTGGCAAAATGTGGTCTGTGGGCCAAATCCAACCCACTGCCTGTTTTGGTATAGCCCAAAAGTTAAGAATGATTTTTCTATTTTTCAAAGATAAGAAAATATCAACAGAAAAAGAATATTTCTTGATATGTGAAAATTATATGAAATCTAATTTTCTTTTTTTTTTTTTGTCTTTTGACTTTTTCCGTGTCCGGCAACGGATCGCAACCCTCAGTGTTGCCCCCGTACCAGACCGGGGACCGGCAACGGGATTGCAACCCTTGGCGTTGCTCCCGCGCCTCGCTCAGCCAGTGAGCGGGAACCGGTCGGCATGTGGGATCCGAACCCTTGGGCGGGAGAACCGCCGCGCTTCCCAAGCGGCGCACTATCCAGTGCGCCACCGGGCCGGCCCTGAAATCTAATTTTCATTATCCATAAATAAAGTTTTATTAGAACACAGTTCTACTCAAGTATCTTTCCATATTGTTTGCAGCATCTTTCATGCTACAAGGGCAGAATCGAGTCATTGTGACAGGGACTATATGGAGCACAAAACCAAAAATATTTACTTTCTGGCCTTTACAGAAAAAGTTTTCTTGCCCCTGGCTTAAAGCAAGGGAAAAACAAAAACAAAAACAAAAAAACAAAAGACCTAGATTTTTATTGTCTTTTTATGAACACCGGATCCCCTGTGTATTACAATGATACAGAAATAAACATCCTGCAAACAGGACCAGCACATGGCTCATATATAAGCATTCGTTAAATTAGCATTTTATAATGTGTACTGTATGGAAATTAAGTTTAAGAAATATTAAAAGCTGTCATATGGGAAAAAAAGGTTCTGTGGATAAATAACTTGGAGAGATAGTGAATGACATTTCAAGTCTCAATATGATAATATAAATTATAAACCTACAAACATTTCTTAAAAACATTCTGCCTTGGTATTTTTTTCTACTCCACCTTACTCTCCAACATGGGGCACCAAATGGAACTATTATGCCTTGAAATAGAATTTGGGGAATGCAACATCAATTGTGTAAAAATGGTGATGATGAATTACATTCAGTATTCCCTGAATTATTGGAAAATTCAGCCACAAAAGCACGCAGTACATGATATTCTACTGAGAATTCATAACCTCAAAACTCGCATTCTGATATTAACATTGCCAACATATATCATATACTTCTTGACCTGCAAGAAGCAAATTCTTGGCAAGGAAATACAGCTTCTGAAGGCAGGGAAAGTCTATTGGCATTAGTGCTGCCCATTTAAAGCAGACCAAAAGGGTTTAGTACAGCAGAAAGCCAAGGTAGCCAGGTTATCAACCAGCACAGATTTCACTCAGAGCCTCTAATCAGCAGGACCACTTGGAAAAGCATACAGCCTGCAAGGGATAATCACTGCTTGGAATACAAGTTATGCAAAGTACGTTCCCTTTGTGTGAATACCACAAGTTCCTGAATTGGCTCCTAATGGGGACAACCATCCAGACTGATAAAATTCTCTCACTCACCAATTTCTACAGTTTGGGAATATTCCTAAAACTTTAACTTCTTTTCTTAATTTTATATCATGGAGAGAAGTGCTAGCAAATCAGGGAATAGGATACCAAAAATTATTTCCAAAACAGAAAGAGAAGTGTTACCAGTTTGTCAAATGGAATGTCAGAATGTTTGGTTCTTTTCATTATTTTTCTGCATACGTTTGCCAAAGTATCCCAAAGATACTTTGTTGTATCCCAAAGAAAAATGAACGGGCCTGCAAAGCATCAGCCTCCATCTTTTGTGAATGGTAGATTAAATGATATACAGACCTACGCTAGGATAACAGAAAATATTTCCAAAACAGAAAGAGAAGTGTTACCAGTTTGTCAAATGGAATGTCAGAATGTTTGGTTCTTTTCATTATTTTGCTACATACTTTTGCCAAAGTATCCCAAAGATACTTTGTTGTATCCCAAAGAAAAATGAACCAGCCTGCAAAGCATCAGCCTCCATCTTTTGTGAATGGTAGATTAAATGATATACAGACCTACGTTTTGCTCAATTGTCTAAGTGCTATCTGTTATAATCACCATCATTGTCGTCGTCATTATCATCATTAGCAAAATTTCCATTAAGAAAAACCTTAATTTAAATTAGCGTGCAGTAATAACCTTAAGTGATCTGTTTGGTAATTTCTAATGTTTATATATTTTAACTAATTTTTTTTAAATGGCAAAACAGTATAAAATGTCCCATCATAGATGCTATCCTTTTATTTGTTTTCAAGTACAATCCAAGGATTGGTTGCTAAAATACCTAAGGAAAAATGATTTTCAGAAAATTCTAAAAGAAAACAGGAGGTAGACAGATGCAGATTGCCCAGTGACCTTTTTCTGGCACAGACACTACTTTTTGTTTGGCATCTTTCCCACTGTCAGTTCACAGAATCTGAGTGTGACCCATGGATGAACCTATCACTTTTATACTTTTTCCTTAGCCACAGATCAAGGTGGCAAGTAACTCACACTGGTCAAATTGGAGTAGCTCTCAGGAGACACTCCAGGGAAACTTACTTCTTTGCTGCAGAATTAAATGTAGATAAGGCTTGTGCTGTTGCAGCCATCTCACCACCATGAGGAGAAAGATTATTTGAGGCTGAAGCCAGTCCCGGAGGAAGATAAGGCTTCAAGGTGGAGAGACATTGAGTTCTGATGACATAATTTGAGGAACCACACCAGACTATGGTTAAATCTGGCCCTATCATAAACTTTTGAGTGATATGAGCCAATCAATTGCCATTTCTTTTAAGCCACTTTTGGCAAATCACAAAAAGGAGTTCTAGCTGTTAGAGTAACAAAAAAATGAATATCAGACACTTGTAGAGAGGATCAGTGATGTTTTACTGATAAGGCTGAAAGAATAGCTCGAATGAATCTTGTGTGTTCTGTTAGGAGAAGGAAGCAAAGAAACTACCACGAAAAAAAAAACCTAGCAAGAGCTAGGCATTTTATATTTATTAAAACCTCTAACCAACTGCATTATGATACTAGTATTTTAGTCCTATTTCTGACTTTCAAAGTAACGACTATAGATCTGAACTGCCTTGATTTTGCCTATATGCTCCCTACATTATATCATTTCTTATTACTTTGTATGTGGGTTTACCTTTTAGGCTAACCCTGTCACACATAGTCACAACTCAGAGCTCAGTGCTTTCTATTTGTCTTATTCTCATAAATGAAAGCTCAGCTCAGAAGGCACAGCAACTGCTCCAGTGGCATCCAGATGTGCTCACTCATACAGTTAAGAAATATATTTAGTGGGCGGCCACTCTACACCAGACACTGTTGTCGGTACTGGAGACACTAGTGAACAGACAGGTGAACATGCGTTCCCTCGTGGAATTTACGTGCTAGGGGAGGGAGATGGACAGTAAAAAAGACGGATACATAAAGTCTAAGTGTGTTAGATGGTGAATTAGATGAAAGGGATCTAGGGATTACTGAGGTGAGTAGGAGGATGAGTTACAACTTCACACAAGGGGCACTGGGGATGCCACCCCAAGGTGACATTTAAGTAAAGACCTTAAGAAGGTCAGAGAGAAGAGCCTTGTAAGCAGAGAGACTACCAAGTGCAAAGGTACTGAGGTGAGAGTATGCTGTAGGATCATGTGTGTGCTATAGGAACAGCATTAAGCCTGCACAGGACCCTAGTGAGGAGGGGAGGAATAGTAAAAGGTAAGATCAGGTGTTAATGGTGCTGGAAGTAAGTGGTGGAAGAAGGAAGCAGATCCAGTAATGCCACATGGGATATACAGACCAGGGCACTTTTCATTTTTTTTCCGAATGAGTGAAAAATAAATATTGGAAGTTTTAAGCAGAGTGACATAATCCGACCTACATTTTAACAGAGTTACTCTGGCAGTGTTAGAATAGACTTCAGGTCAGGGGCAGAAACAGGGAGACCAAGCAAGAGACTGTGACAATAGTTCCAAAAAAGAATAGTGACGGTTTGGATCAAGGTGGTGTTGATAAAAGGGTTAAGGATTTGCCAGACTCTGATAAAGCCAACAGAACAAAGTCCAGACACCACAATGCGCAAGGAACTTCATGACCCAAGCCCTGGTCACTGCTGGCCTCTTGTGCTGTGCTCCGGCTGCCTTGACCTCCCAACCTTTCCCCTGGCACCTTGCCCTCTCGCCCTAGCAGATGCTAATCCTTAGTCATCCAGTAAGAGTCAAGCTTGCGTTCACTCCTCCAAGAAGACTTCCACTGCGAGTATGGTTCTCAAAACCCTCATCACACTATTTCCATATTAATTTGTTTCCTCTCTCCCTGTGCTCCCCCTCCCTCACATCCCCCCATTACACTTGTGGTTGCTTAAAATTAAGTTCTGTGTCTCAGTCAAGATTATATATCCATGTGTTTTGAACAGTGTCTGCCATAAAATAAGCACTCATAAATCTGTGTTTAATGAATGAATAAGATTGCATTTTTAGTTCACGCTTTTTAATTTACTTAATCGCTCTTTCCTCATTTGTAAAATTGGGTAATGACTTCCTTACTAATTTTGATGGTCTGAATATATGTGTCCAAGATAGATCTGGGCAGAGAAAAGGCACATAGACATTGCTATAACTCACCAATTTTCAGTTTACACAACTAAAGAAGGCTTTACTACTTTTGCAGACTTTCTCCACCTTTTGAAAACAAATTTTTCCACTTTCCATTTAAAGTGCCACTTTTCCATTTTGAATATTTTCTTTCCATTTTAAAATATTAGCTGAAAGATAGGGAAAAGACTTTGGATTCAGTGAGAAACAAACCAAACTTTTGCAAAGGTTTTGCTTATTCAAAAAAAAACTGGTCTGTGAATCCCCCAAAGGGAGGTTGGGTGCTAACCTAATCTTGTTTGCTTTCCTATTTGGTATTCTTCTCTCCCAATCTCCCTCGGGGCTTTAGAAGGGATTACCAAACTGCACAAAGAACTGCCTTGATGGTCATGCTTATTTAGTGTTTCTGGTCTAACGGAAGAGTGATGTTGAAATAACAGAAATGGGCTTTTTTTTTTTTTTTTCATTTTAATTTTGATAGCTTAACAATTTGAGGAAGTTTGTCTTCCTCTCCAAAGAAGTGTTGCATAGAAACAGAAAGCTGATTACTTAGTAGGGAAAAAAAATGCCATAATACTCCTTGGAAGAAACCAAAATGACCATTAGTTTAAATAATAGGCTCTATTTACTGGTACTGGGATGAGTGAATTTTCTCATTTATTCCCTTCAAGATGCGTGTGAAGTGTGTACTAGTATCATTACCATTTGCACATAAAGAATCTGAGGCTAAGAATGGTGTAGTAGTAATTTGCATAGGGTTATATAGCCCGGAAAGTGGCAGAACCTATAGGCTAATGACCATATGGTATACTTTTCCCTCTAGAAGTGCCTGTTCATTTTTATATTCCCATCTCCTGAATATTATTTCAGGCCCTCACCATCTCACTCTTCAATTGTTGCAATGGACCTTCTACCCAAAGCAAGAGGAAGAGAAAGTTCTAGAAATTCCTTTCTTTGCTTCCCTTGATCATCACATAGTCCACACTAGAGCAATCTTCTTAAAACACTGCTATGATCTGACACTTGTCCTACATGAGTAATGCTGATGACTGCCATTGCCCACAGAACATACGTCACATTTCTTTGTCGGTCATTCGAGGCTCTTCACCCTCTGCCTTGTGCTACTTGGTCTTTCCTATCTGTTGGTCCTTATACTCAAGGCCACAGCAAAAGGTTCTGTATCTAAAGCCTGCTCAGCTATATGCAGTGACCCTGCTTTTAAAAGGCCCAAAGGCCAGCCCATCTGCCTGCTGTGCATTTCTGAAACATCCCTAGGGCTCTCAAATTCCAGCCCCATTTCACCTCTCTGCAATACCTCCCATCATTACTTGTCTGTCCAGATCCTACCACATTCAAATGACTGCTCAACTTATTCATCTTTGATCATGTCTTTCCTGATCACCTTGGTCAGAAGTAATTTCTTTCTTTTTTGGCATTCAGGTAAAATTTACTTTGAACTATATATACATGGAATTATTCTCATATTGCCTTGAATAGTAATCTGTCTAATCTCCTTTACTAGATTCCAATCAACTGGAATATACAGAATAGTAAGAGTCAGAATAGGTTAGGTTATGGCGCAGTAACAACAACAACAAAGATCTCAGTCGGTTGCAATAGAAAATGTATATTTCTACTTAATGCTACATGTCCATCATCCCTGAACTTGGTTTACATAGCATCATTCTCCACCACGTGAAAAGTGGCTACTTAAAATAGAAAGGGGAAGGAGAAGTAAATTGAGCACTAGAACTTAGGGCTTCTACACAGAAGTGGCATATAACATGTCACACCGACCTCTACCTTATTGTCCAAACCAAGCAATTGGTCAAGGATAACTTCAAGAAGAGTGGGGACATTCAAGCCACCATGGCCCTGGAAAGAGGAGAAACAGGATATTTATAAAGTTCCCTAATGACTACCACAGCCATCTTCGTACGTTCAGGCACTACAAGAACTAAGTCTTTCACCTACCTCTGCATTTCAGACATGTCTCTCCAAGACCATCTTTTTGTGTTTCTCTACCACAGCCAGTGTATAAAGATAGGACTGGGTGGGCAAATACTCCCCCTGCTCTGGCCTCATATGTCTCATAACCATTCAAGTACAAAGCCAAAAAGATGAGACGATCATGCCAGAACAACTCCAGTGGCCATATGACTCTGTTTCACACACAGCCAACATTGTCCTGCTGATAGCTACCAGAATGAATTGGCTGATGTCTCAGCTGTTGACAGATCCAAAATCTCAGGGGCATACAAAAAATCAGCACGTCTTTCTCCCTCACAGCTCTGCAGGCTAGCTGGGGTTTAGCTCATCTAGGTTGGCCTCCGTTGGGTTGGGGTCCAAGCTTTGGGTTGGGCCGAGGTTGTTCCATGTGTCTCTCATCTTCTTGGAACAGCTTCTCAAGCAAGGTCTTCTCACCATGAAAGGAAGGGGCACAGAGTGCAAGCCCAACTGGGCAAGCACAGTTTATGCCTCTGCTTGAATTACATCTGAGAACATCCATTTAACCAAAGTACAGCATAGGCCCAAGCCCTAGATAAAGAGGTGGGAAAGTGCACTCTATCCACCATGAGACTAAGCGAGTCACAGGGCCAAGGGGAAAGGAAGCATACTCCTCCAGTGGGTGCAGCAGTGAGACCGTGAACATTCGTGAACAATGATCTGCCCAAGCCCTAGATAAAGAGGTGGGAAAGTGCACTCTATCCACCATGAGACTAAGCGAGTCACAGGGCCAAGGGGAGAGGAAGCATACTCCTCCAGTGGGTGCAGCAGTGAGACCGTGAACATTCGTGAACAATGATCTAATCTACCCCACCTGATGTAAAAATGGAAGAAATAAAGAATGTTTTTATGATAATGTTTTTGATGCTCAAGCATTACTTTCTGAATTTTGATGCTCAAGCATTACTTTCTGGCTAAGTGCACATCCATCAGAAGGATGTGCTACGTTCAAGCCATGTACTCAAACTGACTTCCCAAACTATGCTTTTGAAAGCAAATTACCTGGTCTTCTCCCTCTGCAGATGACACAAAGAAAGTACGGGACCACTAGAAATTAGAAGGCTTCTGTGATGTGCTAGAACTTGGGGGGCTGTGTGGGACTCCAAGTCTAAATTATTTGAAGCATGTGTGTCAGGTGTCACACGGCTGTATCAAGTTGTTGGCAGCAGCACAATTGTTACACAGCTCCAGCAAAACACTCTTAATGCAGGGGACACAGGCTGTAACAGGAATATTGGAGGGGGTCAGACTAGACTTCGAGACCTTTTGCTAGTACCAGCAGATCAGGGAAAAGGTGTCAACCATTTCCACTCTGAAGATACACTGGAGTCGCTCCCCAGCTGTATAGGGCAGCTCCTGCTTACATATGAGAGATTAATTCAAAAATTTAATGGAAAATGAAATTAAAAGATAATACAAATCCTTTCATGAACTTATTGAAGTGCCCATATATAATCAAAAATTTGCTAGATATTAAATCTATAATGACATAAAGATGACCAATATATTTAGAATAATAGAGGCCAAGGAGAGAGGAAAGAGGGCAGATACAAGGAAATATTAATGCAAATCAGACTGCGTAGGGCAAAGCTCAGGAAAAGGGAATGATAAGTAAATTGTTTAAAATAACCCATACAGAGAACTCTTATTTTTGTAGAAAAGCCAAGAAAATTAAGGAATTCAAAAGTTTCTGGATGGAGAATTTCTCAAGGAAAAATTACACTGACATATGCAGGAGTAATGGAATGGCAGTTTCTAAGTTTAATTCCATTCTGTGGGTCTGAAACAAGAGGATCCAGAGGGCCTGCAGGAAGCTTGCTAGAACAAGGAGCTGGGCCTGGAAACTCCATACTGCTACCTGTGATACTAAGCTCTGTTATTTATCAGAGCATCATCATTTGCATCCCCCAAATTGTGTACTCTGTGGTAAGGTAAATTTTTACTTTCTAAACAAATTTTTATTTGTCTAAACAAATGGCTGCAAATGTTCTTGTGTAGATCCTTCCCCCTGAAAAAAGGATACTAACTAATCCTGTGGGACTGGGCTGACCTTCCAGGGTTTGAAGATCACATTTTGTCTTCAGCTTTTCAGAGGCGGAGGTGAAAGTCAGTTAGGGTGAATACTGTTTGCTGGTGTCCTGGTGGCTTCCACCTTTTGAATTCAATAACATGGTTGAAGAGATCTCTTTGTGATAATGGAAACATTCTGTATCTGTGCTGCCAGAGTGGCCACTAACAATATGTGGCCATTGAGTGTGTGACATGTGGTTAATGAGATTGAAAAAAATGAATATTTAATCATATTTAATTTTTATTAACTTAAATTTAAATAGCCATATGTGGCAAGTGGCTGCCACATGAATAACAGAATTCTAGAATTTACAGAGTCCTCTGAAACTCCACACTCTTTTAAGTACTGGAAAGCAGCTCACAAGGCCCCCATTCTGCAAATGCATACTCTCATTGCCAATAACTGCATGCCAAGGAGCAAATGGCAGTATCTTAGCAGCTCTTTCAGTTTTCAAAGGAAAAAAAAATTTCTCCTTCTGGGCAGACATCTGACTGTGCAACCGTTGCAGAGAGACAATTTAGTTCAGAATTATGTGCCACCCTGACTCTACCTGGCAGGTGCCTTCTGTGTTGGCTCTTCTATCTGCAAACTTGAGAAAGATGACAGGGTTTTAAATGATTAACTCCTCTGGGCCACATGACTTAATTATACAGTACATCCAGGGATAGGCACATGGGTCTTTTATGGTAAATGATATGACGGTCTTAAAAACTCATTAATATGTCATTAACCAAGCAGACATTTACTAATTAAACAATTAGCCCCTCTGTTCTTTTCCTTTGTTCCTCCCAGAGATGCTTGGTTACACAGATCCCCAATTTAGCAGAAGGTCCCCCCTTCTTTTCCCAGGGAAAATCATGCATAAAGCAAACTCAGAGACTAAATGATCTCACCAGATTTTTTTCCAAGTTAGCTACAAAGAAAATCAAAGCTGACTTCCATAGCATAAATCAGTGTGTGTGTTGGTCTAGTTTAAATAAATCATTCTGATCCGTAAACCAATTTTAGATATACTTGAAATAGCATCCACCATAACTGGCATAAACACTGAACATACAAAACTACATATCCCAGTTAAATAAATACAAATAGACAAGATTAATGACTTGAGATGTGTTATTACGATTCATCATATAAAGTTGGTACCAAAGAAATCTATAATGTTCTTAACTTTGTCTCTCAGAAGGTTTTTAATATCCATAGGCTTCTTGCTAATTTTAGTTTAGTCATATTTGTGGTGTTGAAAACTATGCTAAACTGCAATACAAGGGGGATTAACTAACATATCAAAATAAAAGAGCAAATGTCCTCTGAAATAAATGTCTTTTGTGTATTTTCAAAAAGTAAACTTAAAACAGTTTTAAATTCAGAGTAGCAATTTCTAAGAACATTGAGAAACACTGGAACACACGCATATTGCTTTTAGTTACATTCTGGTTATATGTTATTATTATATATATTATTATATGTTGAGTTCTGTTCAACTCAATAATTTTGGTTACTTTTATAAATCTCCTGCTGACTAAGGTATTGAACATTTAGCAAAGGACCAAAAGCGAGGTCATATCTGGATGATCCAGGTGATGGTGAAAGAATACAGTGGAAATGGTAGAGCTCTAATGAGACGAAGTTCTAAAGCTGGCACTTTGGCTCTGAGTTGGTCACTGTGTTTTGCTTTCATAGTTTTTCTATTGGCTTCTCTTTCTTTCTTCCAGGTAAGCAATGAAGCTGAGTTATTATACTAGCAGCAAAGCATATCTAGATAAGAATCTCAAGAGGTCTAATCTTGTGGGGGGAAAGTAAATTGATTATCCACACTTTGAAATGGGTATAGAAGGGGTCCTAGGGACATTTAGCATTGTACCTAGGACACCTATAGCATCAGGAAAGCACACTACACGGAGACAACATTGCTTCTCAAACTTTGTCTCAAACCAGAGGCAGCTCTGTAGTAAAGCTTATGCCTCAGGAGCCCTCACTGGCTTAGGCTCTGAGAGGGAGTGCTAGGTGGGGAGGGGAAGTCAGGCTGCAGTGAGTGAGCATCCTTTATCACTACTCCAATACTCATAATACTTTATACGATCTCCCATGTCCAGTTGCATACTGGCATTTCTTCTCTCATTCTACATAAAGATTGACTTTTTTATTAATTTATATTTATCATTTTAAATGGACTTTCTGCCGGCAGAACAAGACTTGAAAACTCCAGTTCCACATAGAAAGTACTGAGCTGGGCATCAGAGGACCTGGTTCTCCTCACCTCTGCATCACTAAGGAGCCCTGTGGCCTTGGGAAAGCCAATCTCTCCACCCTCGCTTGGCTAATCTATGAAAAGAGAGAAGGGTGGAGAGAAGACCAGATCACCAGTATGCAAAATGTAGACCAAGGAAGAGCTTTAGAAATGCAGAACCTCAAATCACACCTTGGACCGCCTTAGCCAGAATCGCTTGGCTAATCTATGAAAAGAGAGAAGGGTGGAGAGAAGACCAGATCACCAGTATGCAAAATGTAGTCCAAGGAAGAGCTTTAGAAATGCAGAACCTCAAATCACACCTTGGACCGCCTTAGCCAGAATTTTCATTTGAACAAGATCCCTAGGAGATACACATTCACCTTGAAGTCCGAGAAGTTCAAGCACAGAAGTGGTCTCCTCTACAGCCCCTTCCAGATCTAAAATCCCAGTGTTGAAGTGTAGAAGGACCCATGGAAATTAACTGAAATCTTTAGGGAAAAAATGTAAAATTAAACTTTAGCTCAATTTTACCTTCTCCTCACTATCCCCTCATCCCCAGCCACTCCCAAATTTTCCTCTCATCCTCTTGGCCAATCACATATTGACTATCACACACATCGTTTGGTTTATCTAATTTCTTAGAATAAATTCACTGGTGCATTTTACCTCTGCTTAACCACTGTGATCTTTTATGAGTTGCTGTGGTCTGAATGTTTGTGTCCCCTCAAAATTCATATGCTGAATTCCTAACTTCCAAGGTAATGGATTAGTGCCCTTAAAAGAGAAGCCCAAGGGAGCTCATTTGTCCCTTCCACAGGACACAGAAAACAGGTGCCATTCATGAACCAGAAAGCAAGCTTTCACCAAAAACCAGCTCTGCTGGCACCTTGACCTTGGACTTTCCAGACTCCACAACTGTTAGAAATAAATTTTCATTTTTTATAAACTACTCAGTCTATGCTATTCTGTCATAGCAGCCCAAACAGACTAAGAGATAGGTGCAGTTGAAAA
>NW_007733704.1:47537-51728 GCF_000696425.1 Galeopterus variegatus | reverse complement strand
AAAAAGCCTCACAAGACTGCATTTCATGTTTGTGCAACTCACATGTACTTACCTGTACAGGTAGCTATACTTACATTATATGCAAATAGGCTTAGAGATAATTTAAGAGCTCTAATCAGCATATACTTTGAAAAATTTTGATTGTTAAGGAGGAAAATGAAAGTCATCAATAAACATAGTTCTAACTTGCATTAGTTATGGATTCAGAGAAATGTAGCTCAGATTCCAGTAAATACCTGTAAAACAGGAGAAAAGCTATTCAACATTTCAACACTGGAAAACACTTGCGTGAGAAACTTTTTCATAAAGAGAAGATCAATCCCCCTCCACTGTCTGAAAACAAAATTAATTACCACAGTTGGCAGAAGATAAATGGTTCCAATGTACAGAATTGTGTAATTACAGCAGCTGCAGAGCTGGAAACCAGCTCCTAACTTTGAACCTCAACCCCAACTTGACATTTCTCCCCACGTTCAGTTCTGCCACTAGCAAGCATGTTGAAAGTTCCCTTGTCCTGCCTCCATAATTACATGTTGGGTTACAGAAGTAATCACTGGCTCCACTGCCTGCATGAAACCTTATCATCCTCTGGTTTGCAAAAGGTATGCTGTATCGTCTTTTGAAGTGTTGAAATCTCCAGAGAGAAAAATTTATTAGGGGAAAGTTGCTGTTATGGCAACAAAATTAATTCTGCCACAACATGTCAAATTAACCATCCTCCTAAGGACTGGAGTCAGAGCCAAGCTCAGAAATGGAAAAATATTCAGTACCAATTTCTTAAATGTCACTCTACATTCAAGTAAAGCCAAGGTAAACATCACGATTTATCTCAACACTCCAATGTTTACTCCAGTACAACACTGGCTGGAAAACAAGAGGTTAAGAACTAAAGAAATACTTCAAGCAATTCTCTCTTTTCTTTCCACTTTCCAAACAGCAAGTAAGTTGTCAGTTAGGCTCTGTGAGGCTGGAAAACAAGAGGTTAAGAACTAAAGAAATACTTCAAGCAATTCTCTCTTTTCTTTCCCCTTTCCAAACAGCAAGTAAGTTGTCAGTTAGGCTCTGTGAAGATTTTGGTTCTCCCTTTGAAGCCAAGAGGAAACTTTTTAATCTCATTTTTAATTTTAATCCTTTAAAATATGTAAGTGATTTAGAAAGGTACAAGTTAAATTTGGCAGGAGACCCTACCAGTAGAAGTAAAGCAGTTTCTTTCGACTTTACAATGCTAAAGGAGTTCAAAGCCGGCCACCTAAACTATCCAGATCCCTCAGCCACAAGCTGCAATCTACTGACTTTTAAAATTCCCCTTATCAAAAATGTTTAGAAGAGCAAAGTACACAGTACAAATAAGGAAAGTGACAAGGTACTATCAAAGAAATGCACTCATGCTTGAAAATATATTCACAAATCAGTTTGCTTTTTCTGCAAGGAAGAAAAAAAATCTTCAAATTTTTTAGGAAAGTTTTTATTCAAAGGGAATTTCATCTGTCCAGTGTCAAACATTTAAAAGTTACTACACTTAGGGTCTCAAATCATTGGTTTTAGATGTACAGCTGTATATTCATAGTATTCTCATATGATTTATATCAATTAAAAGAAGATAGATCTTGTTCAATAGTGGTATCCTTGGGCCTGATAATGGTTTTCTGGTTACTATACCTGTATAAGAAAACCACTCCATACTTAGCAGAATAAAACAACCGTCATTTTATTATAGTCACACGTGCTATGTGACAGAAATTCAGAAAGGATACAGCAGGGATGGTTTGCCACTGCTCCATGCTATTCGGGCACTTAGCTGAGGAGACTCAAGCCTGCAGGCCACTGACTCAATGGAGCTTAGAGTTGTGCGGAGGCTCATTTGCACACATATCTGGTGGTTGATGCCAGCTGTCAGCTGGAACCTCCACTGCGACTGTGGACCAGAACATGTGCATGTGGCCCCTCCACGGACTTCTTTGAGCTTTCTCCCAACATGGTGGCTGGATTTTAAGTCAAGATCTAACATAGGAGATGGAAGGTGCCAGTTTCTTAAGACCTGGTCCCAGTAATTGGCATGGCATTACTTCTCTTATTGATCAATCAGGCACAGAGTCCAGATTCAAGGTGATGCAACCGCATCTCTCAATTAGGGCGTGTTAAGAATTTGTGGACCACAACAGCACACTCATGCTCTCACCGAAGACATGACTGTTGGCATTTACTTCAGACTTCTTCTGCACATTTCAATGAATTTTGTCTCTCTAATTTCTATTTAAGTTCATTGCTCACAGCTTTCTATAAAGCTCTTGCCTCCTGCCCTCAGCACTGTTCCATTTCCTTATTATCTACCCAGTTCACAACCTGATACCAGATCCTCAGATCTTCTGCCCTCACCTCATGGATGCCAGTCATTAATCAGGGAGGCTACGGTGCTTGTTGAATGAGAAGAAAAAGGAAAATGAGCCACACTTAAGGGGGACCTGAAAGGGTAGCAGCTAAGAGATTGGATAGAAAAGCTCTCCACAGTCACCAAGATCCAACAAGATAAATCACACCACAGATTTCTGAAAGGAAACCAAGGCCAATCCAGTTCATTTTTAATGTTAATTTATTATAAGCTTAAGTGCTAACTGGTCCAAATAAATTGTCATGGCCAATTTTCATGCAGTAAAAACAATTAAAACTTTTATGACAATCATATAGAAATAGCAACAAAAGGTCTGAAGATGTAATTTTTAAACATTCTCAAATGGAAATTTCTATAGAACCCAAATAGAAAGTGATAAAAATTGTTTAACATAATTAATATGTATTTCTTAATTGGAATTGTATAACATTTGCTTACAATACCACTAATCAATAGAACAATGAGTGCACTTTGGAAATAAAATTTGTAATTGAAAGTTATGGATTAGCCACATCAACCTTACCTATGATATTTTATTGATGTTTATGTTTGTTTTTACTTCTTTTTTGTTGCACTTTGTTTTTTCTGGTGGGGGGGTGGATAGTTATTCTTGTTGCGCAATACCAAGAAAATACTTGCAACCTTTGAAAGAGTAGATGCAGGATTTTTAAGGCAATTTACCTTGCATTATGGAATATCAACCCCATTTAATATATGTTCTGTAATTTAAAATACTTTTTTCATTCCTTTTTGGATGCTAGCCTGGTGTTTCCATTGACTGTGATGATGTGCAGGTGACTAGAGATGCAACTCAGCTTTGCATGGTTGTATTTTGAGGCTATAGGCTAAGACTTCAGATTAAAAAAAAAGTTCTCAGTAGCATCTGAGATTCTATGGTCACCTGTCTGTTAGGTTTGTAGTACACAAGAAAGTGAATCAATCCATCAAGGGCCATAATAATTTTTGGAAAAGTAGAGAGCATTGGGGAAACCGCCCTGCAGGACTGGATGAGCCAGATGAGAACCACTCATCTACAGCACAGTACGAATTTACTAAATTGAGAAAGTCTAACAAACTCACTAGAAACATTGTAAAATATAAATCACTTGTAACCAACACTTCCCAGTAATCTAGTATCTTGAGAAATGAGAGTTCTTTCTTCATGGGAAGAGAAACGTGGTAGCAGATGACCTAGGGCTACTTGAAGGTCTCTGTACTGTTTCAGCAGCAAACATGATGTCCAGGAGATTTGACTGCCACCATGGTTTCAAAACTAGAAATCTAGAAGAAGGTTATTCCAAGAATGAATGAAAGCCACATTGATCTTTGAGTTAAAGCATGCCACAGAAGTATCATAAGAGTGGAGAGCCTTGGAGGTGGGCAAATGCCAACAGTAGGAATTATTCAGTGACTCAAAGCCCCACGGTCTCCATTCTGTGGCAATATTAGCCCCATTCTCCTAGATGAAACACATGACAGCGTGGAGAATCCCCAGGATATGTAGGTCAAGGAGATAATTCTGTCATTGGCTATCCCATAGAAGGAGAGGTCAGCACAGAGGATCAGGGAACCATGTAACCATATCAAACATTTTAGATGTCATCACAAACTAGGATCAGGGCTGCATTCTGTTACTGAAGTTAAATACAGAAGAGAGAGACAGAGAGAGAGAGAATAAAGCAAGCTGTCTGGGGCTCTTTGGCTGCACCATCATGATTAGCTCTGAATAGTGAATGTCTCAGAGTCTTTCAGATAAGGTGTTTCCAAAGGTTCCAGGGTTCTTCAGATGAGGCCTTCACACT
>NW_007733704.1:35888-47051 GCF_000696425.1 Galeopterus variegatus | reverse complement strand
AGAGAGACAGAGAGAGAGAGAATAAAGCAAGCTGTCTGGGGCTCTTTGGCTGCACCATCATCATTGCCTTAGCTCTGAATAGTGAATGTCTCGGAGTCTTTCAGATAAGGTGTTTCCAAAGGTTCCAGGGTTCTTCAGATGAGGCCTTCACACTTCTCTTATTTAGTAATGCTTAGTACCCAGTTGATCTCACTCCAATGGCTTTATAAGGTAAAGACTCTTAATTTTAGATCACTAATCCAGACCTATTCCAATGTTCTAATCTCATATATTCAGCTGTCTCATCAAAAGCTCCATTGCATACTTAATAGACCTCTTGAAATCAACACTGCAAGAAGAAATGCTGCAGTGACTCCTCCTGAGCTCAGAGCTCCAAAAGATAAAGTCCCATTGTGAGAGGATAACTATGCTCCTTACTTCCAACCCAGTGTTTAGAAACTGTGCTTACAGATTTGCTTCCAGACAAAGTGTTCACAATAGAATCACTGTGATTGCCTCCACACCCTCAGACTCCAGCTGTGCATGAAGGTCAGAACCCCAGACTGCTCAGGATTGGGTAATAGAGGAGACACTCCCTTATATCCTTTATAAGTGACTAAGATGGCAGGTGTGTTGATCATATCTACCATGGGCAGGAACAATTCAAGTGATACGATATGAAATAGCATAGTCACAATAAACATTGTGCAATGAATTCCTGTAAGTATGCCTATGAATGACACGGGGATAATATCAATGTTGAAGTAATGGCTAAAATCCAGTAAAACTAAAAAGTATCTTAGCTGCTGCTGGAGAAACATGGAAAATGTCCTCCAGAAGTAGTAATGCTTGAAATGTTTGTAGAAAAACAAACACTTTGGAGAGAGGGATGAAAAATACTGGATACTCTTTCCAGGAAAATGTATATATACATAGTTTTGGGAATTGGCCATACAATTTTAAGGGTTTCATGAAACATTCAGATTCCAAAGAAAGGGTTAATGAGTTTAATTAGCATGCACAACAAACAGAAAAAGAAAACAAAGATGGTTATCTCTGCACTTGAAGATTAGAAGGCCTTAACAAAAATTCCTAAATGAAGACATGAGTTGAATAAGCACTGTTTGGTGAATGGAGAAGAAAATGGGAACCATGATGATAGAAATGGGTAAGAACTAGACACGTCACAATAAAGCTTCAAGCATTGAAGGCAGTTGTATCACTTTCAACATGAGATCTGTCTATGGTTAGTCAAATTAGCAAATATTTAAATCAGCAACTTGTGTCCGTTTTAATCAGATATTAACTTTTGTCTTTCAGTCTTAGGATGATTATTGCCTGCAAAACACTTTTACTATCTGCCTTTTTAAGAAATGTTATGCTTATTCTTGCTCATTTCTCTCCACCTTATCTTACCCATTACCTTACACATAGTTAATGCTTGATTAATGTTTGTTAAATCTAATAATAAAAAAAGATAATCACTCCAAGTCACATAATTCACCAGATGCAGAGCTGGCACTAAAAACATGACTGTCTTGGTCCAGTCCAATTTTCCATACATCATGCTGCAATTATAGGCCATGCACCAACATGCACCAACATGCAAGGTTAGAAACAGAATTTAAAGCAAGAAGATATCCTAGGAATCTTTTCTCTTTTTCCTGGTGGTAATCTGTGATCTGAAGAGAAGTGTGGATACAGGAGATTTAGGAATTGTTTTAGATTGGGTTTGATATTAAAGCCTTGTTTACAATCAAGAGACTTTAGGAGTCTAGATTGATGTGTATGAGCCACTAAAACTAGAGATAGCTGCATTGTTTAGGTGGGGAAAGATGACATAGTCAAAGGGAGTGAAAAGATTGGGTAAAATGGAAGGGGGTGTGGGTCAGCAGGTGAGAGACACTGAGAAGTATGTTCAGTGGAGGTGAAGAAGAGGGGGAAATGACAGACAAAGCAGTAGGGCTTGTAAGGAGCCTACCAACTCCAAGATTTCAGAAGTGGAAGGTGGCACAGGACGTGCAATTGTAGAGGGTGGCAGCTGTATAGTAGAATGAGATGCTGAAAAGGCTGAAACTCTGGGTTTCAGTAGGAAAGTCAATGCCACAGAGAATGATGGTGAGAAAGGAAGAAGAATCTGAACCAAACATGTGGGTCAAACAGACCCAAGTTTGACTCTAGCCATACCACTTACCAGCCGTTTGTCTTTGGACAAGTTGTTCAACCCCGTGAGCTTCGTTCTCCTCCACTATAGCATAGAAACAATAAGTAGACACCTTTTAAAGTACTGTGATAAATAAATGAAGTAAGGCAGGCAAAGTGTTCAGCACAGCACCAGTGCAGAGTAATTCCTCAGCAAATGCTACAAAATATCCTCAGGAGCACAAAATTCCAATGTGGGGAGCCCTACAGAGCAGCAGCAATGATTTGAAAAGGGGGCAGAAAGAGGCACTTGGGGACTTTAAAAGATAAGAAATGTGGAAAAGTTGGCAGTGTTGTAGAAAGATCTTTGCAAAGTCTGTGACTCCACTGAAAATGGACAGGGAAAGCAAGTGTCTGTTAAGACATGAGGGCAAAGGAAAAATGAAAATGAGAAATGGGTTTAAGATAAACAGAATGTCTTCAGAGTCAATCAGGGACATCATAAGTCACCATGAAAAGGAGCAGGGAAAAGGGGGTAGGGAAATGCACGAAGAAGGGATGGGAATGGAAATTTTTAGCTGTCACGGGCACTGGAAAGGATTAGAAGTTTCTATCTCCTCTCACCATTAAGACCTGTGAAATGTCTCCATTTAACAAAAGAAAAAATAAGCATCTGATTCTTGAAAATCCAGAGTATTTGTGTTCTGTTATCCCAAGAGCCAAGAACATAAAGTCAAAAAGAAAAATCATGTAAGACACTGTCGCACACATGCTCACAAAGCCAAACAACCTTTCACTGAAGACGTCTGGTCCTTGAAACTAGAAAGATACTACATAGGTCATTTTATGTGGTTCTCTCTCTCTCTCTCTCTCTCTCTCTCTCTCTATTTTTCCACCACTATGCTCAGACCTCTCAAACATGTTTTAATAGTCATGGTTTAACATTAATAAGATATTTGAACTTGACCTACTAAAAGTACAGATTATTTTTCACCTCAAAATACTGATGATTGTATTATGTAAGTAGTATTAATCTGTTGAAAAGGAGAACAGGGGAAAATTTCTTCCTAGAGAATTCCTAAAACTATGAAGAATCCATGTGGAAGGATTGTGGATTCCACCAACCTTAGCTACAAATTCACCTATTTCTATTCACTGGAGAGATCTTCCACCACCCTTTTATCTCCTACTTCACAGTAAACACTTCTAGATTTTACTGAGCTTTTATTTTCTATTCCTTCACTGCCATCCAAAAACAAATTTGCCAGCGTGTTTCATGGTACATCACAATGGTGTTTGCGAGTTTACGCCTGGAAGATTGGGGGGGAAATCTACCTTTAGGCCATATCATTTGCATATGAGGACCTAATACCATTTAAATAAGTGAAAACCACAGCCTTCCAACATAAAACCAGCTATTAAAATATTGCCATAAGCAAACTACCGAGTCTTACACTGACTGCACAAAATGGTAAAGGATGGAAGGGCCGGTCACTAAAACACTATGGCTCTAATCTTTTCCATAATCCTTTACACTCATGGATTTCTCCATATTCTTTTTGGTAAGTTTTATAAAAATCACTTTAAGGTTTTTGGAAAATGGAACATAAAGTGAGTAGTCTGTTAAAAATGAGTTACATGGAAGAAAGAACAGCAACTAAGATTTTTGCGATTAATTTGATAGACTTCCAGTAGGAAGTATTTAGTTTATCTGCACACAGAAAATTAATATTAAAATATTCATACCCCAAGGCTACCAGCAAAAGCAGATAACAGCTGTTGGTCTAAAATGTGGCTTTATTATGCAGAGATTGGAATAAGCTTGTAATTATGAATTAAGGCTAGAGCAGTTAAAAAAAGTGTTGAGGAGGTTTTCTAACCCCAATATTTAGAATCAGTCTTCTGTTAAGAAATAACGTGTTCACACCATTTCCCTCAATAAGCTTTCAAGTGGTATCAGCAGTAGCAGATTGCTTTTGTTCACCTCCAAAAGAAATGTGCAATAGATCCTTCACATAAATTTCTTAATGATTTTTTTTCCTAAAGCAGGTTTGAATATCTTGTACTGAGCCCATATTCCAAACAAACAAAACCCTACTTTAATAATTATTTTAGGACTAAAGAAATAGATAATACTATCTAAACAAGGTTTAAAATAATTATTTTGGTTAATAATGCAGATGATGAGTTTTCTGCCTACATGTATTATTCTTTTTGGGAGGTGACACTACTACAACAGAGAATATATTTTTTAATGTAGTCACAATATCAGATTAACAAAATGAAGCATTAAAAATAAAGTAATTTTCCTATGTTAAAATCACTAAATTAAGAATACATTTTAATTGCATTCTAACGGACAGGCAAAAAAAAGATAATCTCTTTTTTTCTATGGTTCAATTAATAATCCACTGAGAACTGTGACTTTAGTTTGAAGCAATTTACTTTAACTAACATAAACACTCTTTTTCTCTCTCTCTCACGCACGCACGCACACACACACACACACCACCTAAGCAAATTCCATCGAACAGAGTAAAGCACAAAATGTATTACCCATCTACCTCCTCTGTCGCTGCTCCTCCATTACAATCTGTTAAAAAGCTGGGTGGATTATTAGTGAAAAATAAATAAATAAATAAACTATGATTTAACAATATGAATAGTGACTAAGAGAAGCTTTTGCATTAATGTGACACATTTCATTGAGATAAAAGCATTTTAAAAAATATTTTCTGACATTAAGTGTTATTATCCTTTCTTAAAAATGAAGTTAATGGGACATAGAAACTATATATTAGACCCAAGATCTACATATTTGTTAAAATGAATAACAGTTAAGTATTTCAGAAAAAAAAAAAAGATGAGAAACTTTGTGTCAATTATTTGCTATGATATGAAATTTCAGCTAAATTATGTTTCTTGGTATAATGAACCATATTTCCATGCTACTTTTTTCTTTCTACTAACACAAACACTCTTCCTCCCTTTATGTAAAGATGTGCCTAGAGAACAAAAGGCAGGACAAACACACCAACTCTATCCTCCAGCTCCCATCTTTCTGGGTCAGATGAGAATAAGGAAGAAAAGCAGACAGCACGCAGACACTGCAACTGTTCCTGCAGCTCTAACCAGCACATGCAAATGAAAGGGAGAGCAGAAACCATTATCTGGATGGTATACATTTTTTGAAATGAAAATCATTATTTTAAAATAATCCTAATAGTAGAGCTGAATTGAAAAAGGAGAATAGATAAAGTGATCTGTGTTATACTTTATATTCGACACCTTTGAAAGCTGCATGCTATGGTACACTTACTCCGTTCCTAGAGTGGAACAGCGGGAACAGAGTGTCAGAAGATGAAAGACAAACCACACAGCAGCAAAAAGTCCCCCACCCTCCATGGAGCTCCAGTAATACATTCACAATTTAGTGTAAACGAACAGACCTCTAAATCCCTTCCCTGAGTGAATGCCAAACATAAAAACAAGTTGACCTCGAATATTAAAAGTAACCTGTTTTCTTATCAATATATCAGCAAATACAATTTGCTCATAATAAAGATAATTTTCCTGTTCTCCTTAACAGGAAACAAGAGAAACTTTGACACATGTAATCAACTTAAACCCTTCTTCTAACAAAGCAGTTATAACACAAAAACTTAGAATCTAAATTTTTCTTAGACATAAAAACTTTTATAACTCAATTATAAGTGATCATAAAACACAAAGGGGTATATCACTTTTCCAAAAAACAAAGTAAACAGTACAATAGTTAACGTAAGTACATAAGTTAATATCTTAACTTTAAATTAGATAACCACATTGACATTTTAATTAGAAGTTTGTGGGGAGTATTAAATAGCAATGTAAATATTAAAAAATTTTCTAGTTATATTGTGGCATCTTTTTTTTTATTTATCCCCATGAAAAACTGAGGTAGGTAAGTACCATCATCACTCTCTGATGATGAAATGGATGCTGTGGTCAAGAGTCTAGCCAGAGGACTTAGGCCAGGCAAGACATACTTAAGCTTTCAGTTTTTTCTAAAACATTTGAGAGAGTTGACCAGAAAAGATTTTGATTTCTGTTTATTGCCGGAATCTCACCCATTTGTATTAATTGAACACCTTTCTTTGAGGATAGCACTCCGCCTCAAAGACATCCTGCACTCTTATAATTGAGCCCCTTTGGGGGAAAGTATCGTTTAAATATAACAATATATTCAGAACCCTAAAATAATTTGATCTATAATAAATTCTTAAGCAAGGGAGGAAGACCAGCCTGGGGACCCTGGGAGGGGAAGATTGCCAGGTAGGAAGTCAGAGATTCACAAGGAAGTTGTAGAAGCTCCTTCCCTGGAGACTTTTAAAAATAGACTAGACAGCCCTCTCCATACAGTGGCGTAGGAGGCCCCATTATACTTTGCTATTAGAGAACTCCACTATAGGTTTCCTTAGAATGGATTTTAAAAGAAAAAAGAAAAAAAAAATGAGAGGAGGAGGAAAAACCACCTGATGTGAAAAAAAATTAAAGAAATTCCTTCGATAGTGAACTAAGTCTGTTCATTATAATATGCATTCCCTGATTTCTGTAATTCTTGATTTTAAGTGTAAAGTCTTAAAGGGAGTTAGATTATAAGAGCTATTTGATTCCACTGCTTTACATTTTTATCTACATTTTTATTACTATTTTGTTTACTGCATATTGTGCTATTGTTAGAACTTCAGTACATACCACGTCAAGCAGAAATTGAAAGCTGTAGGGATATTTTGCTTATTTCCCTAATTGAACACCATAATTCTCAATATAACTGAATATATATATATATATATAAATATACACACACACCCATACATATGTATAATTTAATAATACCTTTTCAAAGAAAATGAACATTTTAAATATACATAATTTTAATGAATAAACTATGAAATATATTTATCACAATTTTCCTACAACTGTCTTCTTCGATCATGATTCAAGTTAGAAACAAATTATTTTTCTTATTTAAAAAAAAGAAAAATAATTCTGAGTTCAATATGTATTCTTGCCCTTACACAGAGCATCACAGAGACAAGTGACTTTTCATTACCCATGCTCAAAACTCCGACCACCATTTTACCTTTACGACTGACAGTGCATATTTGAGGCCTTTTGGGAGACTGCTGAGATTTCTCCTGCATTTGCCATTTGGTTAAACTTATCATTTCTTTCTTGAGTGACCTACTAGTAGCATTTAGAGAAGCTTCCCTTGAAAGTAAGCTGGTTGCTTTGGACAGATAATGATAAGCAGCTGAAAAATAGTACTAATTTGACCATATCACAACAACTTCTAGAAAGTTCTACAAGCTATTCTAAAGGATTTGGCAATTCTATTGCTTTCATAAGTTTCTGCATATGATATTTTTAATTTAATGCATCTGCAACATCATAGAGTAATCTTTTTCAAAACATTTCAAAAACCTTAATGAGGGGTCCAAATTTAACTTAAAATTAAGTGAGGAATAACCAACGGAAAAACACAACTAATATGTTCATCAACTATAAAGATGTCATCTACACAAGGCTAATTTGCATATATATGTACATACTATAAGTACATCATGACATAATTTTCTATCTAGCAGCTGACAACATTTTTTGACCCCAATTGTGAATTTATCTATATTTTAATAAATGTTAGTCAAGGGCATAGAATGTTCTACACAATACAGAGCTTTAGGTAACATTCTAAGTTTTTCAAAGCATCACATATATTTATCCTCTGTATTAGTTTTCTATTGGTAATGTAACAAATTACCATAAACTTGGTGTCTTAAAATCTTAGAGTTCCAGAAGTCAGAAGTCTAACATGGGTTTCACTGAGCTAAAAACTCAAGGTGCTTAAAAAAAAAAAAAAATCACGTTGTTGGTAGGGCTGGCATTTCTTTCTGGAGGCTTTAGGGAAGACTCTGTCTCTTTTCCTTTTCCATGGTTTTAAAGGCTGCCACATTCCTTGGATCCTGACCACCTTCCTCCATCTTCAAAGCCATCAACAGCAGGGAGAGGCCTTCTCAGATCACTTCACCCTGCCTGGCTCTGCCTTCCTCTTCCACTGATAAGAACCCTGTGACTGCATTTGTTCTACCTGGATAATATGGGATAATTTCCTTATTTTAAGGTCAGCTGAGTAGCATATGGAACCTTAATTTCTCTTTACCATGAGATGTAACATATTCCCAGATTTCAGGGATTTGGATGTGCATTTTTGGGGGGTGGGGGAAAGAAATGCAGGCTGGCATCTCCACAGATGAGCCTGTAGGGCTTCTCGCAGAGCACAACGGGGATAGAGGAGGAGATGGGGGCGTGGCCAGAGGACAGCATCCAGCCCTCTGGGCATCAAGGTAAGGCACAGAGCTCCCAGGAGTTCTAGAATTCAAATTCAAATGTGGCCTTCCAGGTTGTTATAGTTTGTATTTGTCAAAGTAGGAGAGTAGGACATATTTATTTGAGAGTTTGTTAGTTTGATTTATGACTTTTAAATATTTACACGCATACTATGTGGACGTCCATTTGTATATTCCTTCCTGGAGGCCTTGAAAATACTAGAGGCCAGTCTCTCTTAGGTATCCTCATTCTGACATTTTAGCTCAAATTAAATTTGCACATCCATAAAACAAGTTAACATTTTTCAAAAAACAGTTTTTTGACATATACAAGAATGTATCTAATTTCTTTCACCTTAATACAAATTATTCTCTGAGACTACCAAAATGTGTTAAATTTAGTATTTGGAAGACCTGGATGATTTTAGCTTCATTGTCTTATTACCTGTTATTGTTCATGTATATGTCTGGGTAAATAAGGGATCCTGGCTAGTTTGTTTATGGTGGGAATCCAGGAGAAACCATGAGAACTCTGGAGACTTAGATTGAGCTAAGCATAAAGATTCACCATTAAGGAGCTAAGAGCAGGAAAGAGAAATGGGGCCACTCCAAGAAATAGTGATCAACTTTCATCATGGTTTCCCTGAATTGTGAAACAAAATCTAGAGAATCCAGGAAATTTTGAATTGGCTTTCATACTTATTCATCTAGTAAATGAACAAAATTTTAATTTGGGAAAAAGTATTTCCAGAAATACACATCCATGGTCTTATATAGTGACCAAGAGCAAATCCATCCAAGCCTGGTCTCGTGGACTAACATCAACCCTAATTAATGTGCAATAGTCTACAATTAAGAGTCAATCTTATTTTTAATATATCACCTCTGTGCGATATATTTTCATCTATCTGTGTTACTGAAAACAAAGAAAATAATTCCAAGTTACTTTCTTACATCTAGCCTCTTTTTGGAGATCACTCTGGAAAGAACAAACATATTTCTAATTTCTTATTGATTATGACTTCCACTCATTATGGATAACAATTATATAAATTTGATAAGGTTCATGCCTTTTAGTTTGAGCCATTAAAAAAATCAATTAGTGGGGCCGGCCCGGTGGCGCACTGGATAAGTGCGCCGCTTGGGAAGCGCGGCAGCGCTCCCGCCCGAGGGTTCGGATCCCACATACAGACCGGTTCCCGCTCACTGGCTGAGCGAGGCATGGAAGCAGCACCGAGGGTTGCAATCCCGTTGCCGGTCCCCGGTCCGGTACGGGGGCAACACTGAGGGTTGCGATCTGTTGCCAGACACGGAAAAAGACAAAAAGACAACAACAACAAAAAAACCAATTAGTCTTTGTTTGGTAGAACTATTATATATGTGTATATATAGACACACACTATTGGATTGTTCTCTCTTGTAAGATTGTTTGATTATGTCTTCTGCCAAAGAATGGAGGAATTTAGTTACTTCCAGAAAATTACTAAATCTTAGGAAGTATTTTACAAAATGTCATTCTTTACTTAATAAAGGGCCAGATTCATATTTCCTGAGTTTCCTTTCATCTGACAGAGCTGTGGAGTTTGTAATTGTGTATATAAAGCCATCAGTCTTCTAGAACCATCTTTAGCTGAGCAAGCCCCAAAGCATGGTCCATTCTGCTCAGATCTGATCAGCATCTTTATAGCTTATCAGCCTTGGGGTTCAATTTTGTTTTGGATGCTTTTATAAATGAGCACAATCACTGGTGAATCTGTTCTTCCAGATTGCAAAGAGAAAAATCGAGAGGGGAACTTTAGTAGATTACTGTGTCATTGAGAATAAAGTACAAGCACAAACGCACCTAAAGTAGTCTCGGGAATGATTTTGTCGGGCGTACATTTTCAGTTTTATTTCAGTAAAATTAGATGATTGTCTTAGTTATTATTGTTTTTGAAGTTATGCACTAACCTCGGGCTAGGGGTATGATCAATGCACTACCTAACAAAATCAATTTGTTTCAAAGTACTATTTTTTTCTTAAAAGGAAGGAAAGATAAAAGAAAAGAGGAGTAGCAATAGATGAAAAGTATAAGAATTATTTCAGGACTTTCTTCTTCTGGACAGGTGTTTGATGCATTTACACTTTTTAGTAGCTAGATTCAATGGTATGGTTGTTCTTGGTATCCAAGACAGCTGTAGAAATAGCAGAAGCCAAGAGGAAGTTTTAATCATTATAATTGCTTTTGCACTTATAAAATTTCTCCAGAAAAGGTTTCTTAATAATATTTACTTCAATGAGCTTTTTAAGTCAGTGGAACAATTAAATTGTAACATTCAAAGTTTTATATCTTACATATATTTATGAAAATCTTTTGCTATATTTGATGTATATTAAATAAAATCTTGTTTTATTTAATATTTTAATAGAAGAAATAAAATTTCCAAAAGTTGGGATATCAAATATTTAAAAGTTTACTTATAATTTGTTAAGCTTCAGAAAGACTAAGAGGTTGTCAAAGCAATTCCAGTGCCTGGCTAAAGACAGTTTTCCTCTTTTATGCTAGAAACTTAGAGGAGCAATAGCCGTGTCAAAGTTCCAGGTCAATACTGTTTTATTCCTTTACTGTTTTATTCAGTTATTATAAACTATACATCCTAAAGATTGTTCTCTGCATTGCAGGAGAAAACACTGG
>NW_007733704.1:34145-34874 GCF_000696425.1 Galeopterus variegatus | reverse complement strand
CCTATCTGAAAAGGCTACACACTGTATGATTCCAATTATATGACATTCTGAAAAAGAAAAACTATGGAGGCAATAAAAAGATCAGTGGTTGCTTGGTGTTGGGGAGGGAAGGAGGGATGAACAGATGTACCACAGAGAATTTTTAGGGCAGTGAAACTATTCTGTATGATACTGTAATGCTGGACACATGACATTATCCATTTGTCCAAATCTATAGAATGCATAATACCAAGAATGAACCCTAATGTAAACTATGGACCCAGAGTGATAATGACATGTCAATATAGGTTCATCATTTGTAACAAACATACCACTCTGGTGCAAGGTGTTGATAATGGTGGAGGTTATGCAAGTGTGTGGGCAAGAGGTATGTGGGAACCTCCGTACCTGTTCAGTTTTGCTGTGAACCTCAAACAGATCTAACAAACAAAGTTTGGTTCTTTAAAAAAAATGAAACAAATCTTTGAGATCCTGATTTCAATTCCTCTGGATAAATACCCAAAGTGAGATTGCTAGATCATATGGTAATTCTCTTTTTAATTTGAGGACCCTCCATACTGTTTTCCATGGCAGCTACATCATTTTGCATTCCCACACAGTGTGCAAGTGTTCCAATTTCTCCATGTCCTCACCAACACTTGTCATTTATTTTTCAATAATGGCTATCCTGGGGCCGGCCCGGTGGTGCACTGCTATAGTGCACCGCTTGGGAAGCGCGGCGGCGCTCCC
>NW_007733704.1:32516-34039 GCF_000696425.1 Galeopterus variegatus | reverse complement strand
GGGGCGACACTGAGGGTTGCGATCCATTGCTGGACACGGAAAAAGACAAAAAGGAAAAAAATAAAAATAAAAAAAAAAATAATGGCTATCCTCACAGGTATGAGGTGACATCACTGTGGTTTTGATTTGCATTTCCCTGATGATTAGTGATACGGATATGATATTTTCATATACCTGTTGGCCATTTGCATGTCTTTTTTGGTCTTTAGTCCATCAACAGTGAAAAGGCAACCTACAGAATGAAAAATATTTGCAAACATATATCTGATAGCCATTAAAATTTAAAATGTATATAGAATTTCTACAACTCAATAGCAAAATACCTAATAACCCAACTAAAAATGGGCAAGTTAAATTCTAGAAAGTTAGAATTTAGGTTTAAAACATCAGTAGTTGCTTTCTTGAGGGGCTATTGTTAGAGTAGAGCAATCAGAGTAAGAATAAAATGTTCATACTCAATGAACTGCATGATATTTTCCTCACCAGCAGAACCCTCCTCATCCATTGCCATTTCTAAGGAATCTGGGCAATGCCTGAGAATTTATTCTTTCAATTCATATCTGGTATATAAATGTACGTCTCCCACATAACATTTTTCTGTATGATGAAACCTATGTCTATTTATAAACAAAGGAAAGCCTTTACATTTTTCATTATATGGNTATGATGAAACCTATGTCTATTTATAAACAAAGGAAAGCCTTTACATTTTTCATTATATGGAAATAGATAAGTAATCTAAATGCTGAAAAATAAATAATTTTTAACATTTGAATTTTTAAGACTGTATATTACCTTCCAAATGAAGATTATCATAATTCTGGTACCACTATTCCCAGGTTACCTCTATTCACCTTATTAAGTCGAGGTATTCTAAAACTGAACAAATGGCATGAATAAGTTACACCCCATGCCTAACTGCTTAATAAAATGTATGTTCTCTCTTCTTTTTCAGTTATCTCACTTTTCACCCACAATTTTAATAAACACATTCACTTTGTCATCAAGATTAACAATGTGATATAATCACAGGGAAACTGCAAGACTGCCTTCCCCCCAACAAAAACCACAGCAATGAAACTTCTGAATATTATTCATCAAATATCATAATTTGTATATATGAAGTACAGCCTACACAGTCAGGAAGTATATCAACAAAGGAAGATTTTAGGTTAAAATTTTGTTTACTTTACCCTGTGCTAATCTCTAAACATTGGATTCGAAGAAACTAATACCTTCATAAGTGTGCTATAATGCTAACTTGGCTTGAAACAGTATTTTCCAAATTTTGAGGATTTCTGACACTCAGGTGTAGAGTTGGTAAAGGAGGAGGTTCCTAAAAGAAATGATTGGATCTGATATAAAGTATGTACAAAATAATAGATGGAGTCACTAAATAGACATTCAAGTAAATCATAGACTCCTGATCGAAATGACATTCTCACGGACTTTGACAAACCTCCTCTGTTCCAAACACATGTCAATGGTAGATAAAATATAAAAAGAAGGAAAAAAAAAAAAAA
>NW_007733704.1:26274-31839 GCF_000696425.1 Galeopterus variegatus | reverse complement strand
GTATGTACAAAATAATAGATGGAGTCACTAAATAGACATTCAAGTAACTCATAGACTCCTGATCGAAATGACATTCTCACGGACTTTGACAAACCTCCTCTGTTCCAAACACATGTCAATGGTAGATAAAATATAAAAAGAAGGAAAAAAAAAAAAAAGACATACGTACATTAGCTGAAAAACATCTCTGTGGACCGGAACTAGAAAAAAGGCCAGTGAGACAGGCCTGAAGGCCCAGGCTGGCTCTGTTCCAGTACACAGAAAGGCAACGGAGCCAGGATTTGGACCCTGCAGAGCACCAGAGGACAAAATGGCCACACCTGGGATTGCGGAACAGAGTGCAGCATCCCCACCCATGACAGGAAGCTTCAAAACAACAATTGCTGACTATGGGGAAGTGGGGGGACAGTGTCTTCTATGGGCGTGGGTCTGGGGAAGGTGGAGGACAGAGCCTCTGCCTCAGGCCCAGCTGCTGACTAGGCTGCCTGTGCTTTGGGGACTGGATCTGTGCTATCTCCACATGCCACCTTGGGGGAGCGCCAGAGAGACATTACAAGGCCAAGTTCTGAACTTGGGACCTGGAAAGCTGGAAAGAAGCATCTTACTGGTCAGAGCATCCCACTACTTGGGAAGAATGACGGGGACAAGAGGAGAGAGAGACAGAGAAACACAAATAAGTTTTCATTCAAACCAAAATATCAAAACATATAACGACAAATTCTAATGTTAAGAAAGTCAACCAAATTAATCAATATAATCAAAACAAAAATTCACCCAGAAAAAATTAATATTTGCAGTCTAACAAAGACTTTCATATATAGTCACATCCCACATAAGGATGTTTTGGTCAACAACAAACCGCATGTAGTGGTCCCATAATTATAACGTTTATGCCATACAGCCTAGGTATGTAGCAGGCTCTCCCATCCAGGTTTGTATAAGTGCACTCTGCGATGTTCACACAATGACAAAACTGCCTAATGACATATTTCTCAGAATATATTCCAGTTGTAAACGATGCATGACTGCATTTAGGAGAATTAAAGAGATGAATAAAGGATTAATATCAACTTAAAAGAAAAAGAAATGATGAAATAAAAAATTGTGGGAAGAAACAGGTGAATACAAGAAAATAGATGTTTTCAAAATGAAAAGTAAAGACATTTTAGACAGTCAAATTTCAATATTAAAGAATTCAAATTTCAGACTATATTAGTCCATTTTGTGTTAGTATAACAGAAATACCTGAGACTGGGTAATTTCAGACTATATTAGTCCATTTTGTGTTACTATAACAGAAATACCTGAGACTGGCTAATTTATAAAAAACAGAAGTTTATTTGTTTACGATTCTGGGACCGCTGCATCTGGTGCGGTTCTCAAGCTGCTTCTACTCATGGTGAAAGGTGACAGGCAGCCGGTGGGTACAAGCAGATCACATGGCCAGAGGAAGCAAGAGAGAGAGAGAGAGAGAGAGAGGGGAGATGCCAGGGTCTTTTAAACAACCAGCTCTCAGGGGAACTAATAGAGCGAGAACTCACTCAGGGCCCTCCCCCCTTTCCCACCAGAGAGAGCATTAATCCATTTATGAGAGATCCACCCCCACGACTCAGACTGCCAACTGGGGATCAAAATTCCATATGAGTTCTGGGAGGACAATATATCCAAACTCCATCACAGACTAAATTCTAGACTGTATACAGATGAAGAAAGAATATATGAGTTGAATAATAGCACTAAAAGATTTGCCCAGAATATGGTACAGAGACAGAATATTAAATTTTGAAGAATTCTAAAGATATGTTAAATAATTTTCCAGAATACAAGAAAAACATGAGTCTGGAGATGAGAAGTGCATTTAGCTTGTCAAGAAAATAAATAAATATAAAATGCACTTTTAGAAACATCATATGCAGTTAAACTATGGAAAATAAGAGAAAAAGAAAAATCTTAAATGCTATGAAAGAAAAGATAAAGTACAAAGAAATAATTTGGCTTCTTATCAGTAACAACAGATGGCAGAAAACAATGAAATAGAATCTTCAAATGGTAATAGGAAATAATTGACAGCCTAGAATTTTATACATAAAATTATTCAAGAATGAGCCCCAAATAATGTCATTTTAGACATATAAAAAAGAGAGCTAGCACCCATAGATTCTCACTATTGAACTATACTCCAAAGAAATGTACTATGCCAAAAAAAAAGAGGTAAAAAAGAAGAAAAAATAAATAAAAATGCAAAAAAAAAAGTTTAATCCAGGGAAATAAAATGAGATTTAAGAACAAATCCTGATAAAATGTGCTGTTTTATTAATGATATTATGTAATAAGTAATTATAAGACTTGCTTATACTTTTTAATTTAGAAAAAAAAACAAAATACCAGCATCAAATAGGGGGAAGTTGTTTATTGGATAGACAAAAAAATGCTAAGGTCCTTTGTTGCATTTGAGGGCCAATTAGAGCTGTTGAATAATTTTGGAATTTGAAAGAATATTTTATAACTAAGTATATGTGTTAAAAAATATATAGATAAAACAATAAACATATATAATAAACAAAAACAAAAGTAAAACACAATACAGATACAATCAATAGTTTTAAACTCTTACAGGATGGGGGAAAAGGGAATATAAAAAACTTTATCATGCTAACACAAGTCAGAAAAAGGAGGAAAAAAAGAAGCAAAGAAAAAAATGGTAGAAATCCTAGTATATCAGGATTAATGTAAACACTGCAAACTCAACTATTACCAGATTATTAGATTGGATTAAATATTCAAAACTCAATTTAAAACAAGATCAAAAAGGAAGACTGAAAATAAAGAAACAGAAAAAGATTTACCAGGCAAATCCTAAATAATTCTAATTAACTATAATTATTAACTAATTATAATATCTTTCAAAAGTATATTATAAAATCATTGAAGTATTTAAAGTCAAGAAAATATTAATAGTAAAAACAAGTAATACTATATACTTTATGCATTTAACAATATGACTTTGAAAAATACAGAACAAAAACTAACAGAATTATGAGAAAAAATCACAATAACAAAATCATAGTGGAAAATTTAATACATTTCTCTCAGATGCAGAGAAAAATACATTAAAGATATAGAGAATCTGCAGACCATAATTACTTATCCTGATAATATATAATTTATCTGTGATAAAAATGTATATGTAGAACTTATATTTAAATAAATTCTGAACAAAACATAAAAATATGCATTATTATCAAGCCAAAATGGAACATTTTTGAAACATTTGAGCCATACAATAGGTCATAAATTAAGGCATAAATTTTTTTAAAAAACAATGTCACAAAGGTTATATTCGTAGAAAAAGAAAAATAAAGTAGAATTGAGCAATAAAAAAAAGTTTCCCATATATTTGAAAATTCAAACAGGCATGTTTAAATAACTCATTAGCTTAAAAAGAAAATCATAAATTTCAAATAAATAGAATCAATGAAAGTAATATATTAAAATGATAAAAGTAATTTATATTTTTATAATGTGGAATGCAGCAAAAATAATTTCTGGTAGTAAATTTATAGTCTTAAATGTATTCATTTCAAAAATAAAAAAAGAAGAAGAAGAAAAATTGAGGAAAAAGAGCAGTAAAATTTTCAATTGAAAGCTAGAAAAAGAATAACAGGGTGAAACTGAAAAACGTAACAGAGAGAAAATAGTAAATACAGTGGGAGAGTCAACACAAATACAAAGAAAACTAATAAGCAAGAGAACATTCAGAAAACCATTAGTGCCTAATACAAACTTGCTACCAAATCAGACAAGGATAGCACAAGAGAAGAAAGTAATAGATCAATTTCATTCATAAACAGAAATGCAAAAATTCAAAATAAAATCACATCATCTTCAGCAACATACAATACACAGTACACACATTCACACATGTGCATATAGTTTGATGGTAAGAAAATTGGTTTTGAAATCAGAGGGCTAAATCTGAGTCCTGGACTATCTGTTTATTTGGAAAATCCCCTGGTACTTAGTGTTTATGGCATTTGTTTTGTTAATGCCATTTCAGTAGAAAGCTTTGACATAGCTACAACCCTGCTGGTTCTGAATTTTCTCAAAATTATGGAAATCCAATCTTTAATTGGACTATTTTCGTTGAGAAAAGTTCACCTTTCAAGCTGTTCTTTGCCCCTAGAAATGTTAATGCTGTAGTATTTTTGTTGGTGAAAAATCAAATATTAACTGAAATACTTTTTAAAGTATAAACACATCCCAAGTTAGGCAACTGAATACTGGTTTTGTTTTGTTTTGTTTTGTTTTGTTTTGTTTTACAGCTAAAAACAATTTTTCCTTGGTGGTTTTCTTTGCATAAGTTAACCATGAGAACAATATACTGCTCATTTTGACATTTCTAATTGTGAACTTTCATGGTCTTCTTGGTGTCCGTGGGGGTCAGATCCAAGAACAATGTACAAACTCACAAAGTACCCCCTTAACCCGAATGTTAAATCATTCAGGGATGGACAGTGTACACTCTTACATGGCCTAAGTTCTTCACCATAATGCTAGTCCAATACAGCCCCCAAAATAAAGCCATCTCCCTCATCTCATCATCAAGATCGATGCCATCACACTGGAAAAGACCTTAGAGATCATAATCAGCCCTCCTGGAAATTGAAAGCCACAAATGTAGTCGCTTGTCAGGAGCCAGAAAAAAAATAGTATTAATGAACATGTCAATGAAAACAGGTTGATTTCCAGCCTGTTGCCAAAAGTTGCTATGCTGGCACTGTGCCTGCAGCCAACCCCTGAGAACAGTGTCCCTCTACCTGCTGATGGAAAATCCAACACTTACAATTACCAAAACAAATGTGTTATAGCTTGCCTTTCTAAGTAAATTTTTACAGGTATAATTAATTCTGTTAAAATGTTGCCACCTTAGAGCACCTTGGGACTCTGAAGAAAGTTGGCAATATTTTTCTAAGGAATCTGAGAGTTACAACCCCTTATCTTTTCCTTTGGTCTATTTTCCATCCTCCAAAGATGACCCAGCACTTGACCTGTTTTTTTGGTGTGTGCAAGACTACCAGAACATTTCTCAGACACCTGAACACCCAAGGGGATAGGAGGACATGAAGAATTTCTCCTGCAAGATAGGTAGCAACCTTTCTTGCCACGAGATGTGTAGAACTCAAGTTTCTTCTTGGAAAAAGAGTACTAATTAATGTGGGTCTGTCTGTCTTTGTCTAATGGCAAAACTCAGATTTGTTGCTACTGTCACATAATTTGTTTAGGGGTCAACACAATTCTATTTCAGATCATAAGTAGAAAGTCAAGTAGAAAGTTGTGAGGCTTACTCAGCACCATATAAAAAATCATTTTCTCTGTGCATTTTTTTACCATTAATATCTTTCATTCTGTTTTTTGTTTTGTTTTTTTCACCTTCCTCACAATGACTACTGGTTGAATTAAATCCAAACATTAGAAAACATCATTGTAGGGCCGACCCGGTGGCACACTGGAGAGTGCGCCGCTTGGGAGCACGGCGGCGCTCCCACCGAGGGTTCGGATCCCATG
>NW_007733704.1:4770-25289 GCF_000696425.1 Galeopterus variegatus | reverse complement strand
GAGACCGAGTCCAGCTCACTGGCTGAGCGCGGTGCGGGCGCAACACTGAGGGTTGCGATCCCGTTGCCGGTCAGTAAAAAAAAAGACAAAAAGAAAAAAAAAAAAACATTGTAGTGAATGTTCACGCAGAAGCTGCAATATCCTAAGAGAAAAGCAGTTTTGTTTTTCCAGTATTTTCTTATTACTGTGGTGGTAAAGGTGGGATGGTTTGAATATTTTTAGTAGCCTGGAGAGAAAGGAGATATAAAAGAAAAGGCATTGCCGGTTTAAAAAAAATTAAAGTTAATATTATCAATGTAATTATGTTAAATACCGCACTTTGAGATGAAGGTTTTTCAATAATTTATAAAATACAGATACATATTTTTGTCCAGAGGAGTTAACTACTTTATACTTCACTCTAAAATATGTTTATTTTGTCTTTCCAAAAGAAATATCTTGTGATCAAGGACCAGGTAAAAGGCTAAAATGCCAAATTAGGAAGCAAAAGTTTCAACTGCCTATCTGGCCAATTAAGGTAATTTTTTTATTCCATTTTTAATTGCCCCCAAGGGACACAGCTTCTTTGTAAAATATAATCAGCTGCTAATCACCTGTGAAACTTCCTTAGATGTATTAGAGAAACGTTGTAGAGACAGGGATGCAGAAACCACAAAGTTCAGAGGAATCAGTGCTGTTGCCCCACCCTAAGACCTTTCCTAAATGTAGTCCATGGTCTCAGGAGGAGGCTTAAGAGAGAATGTGCAACTCCCCGAGAAAGTCCATGTCAGAGCAAAAGGTACTGGGTGATGGGTGATATGTGTGTGTGTGTGTGTGTGTGTGCACGCGTGCGTGTGCACCTAAGTAAAGATGAAAAGGTACATTTTAATTACTTTACTACAGAAAGTAACAGAAAGCTTCAAAGAAATATTGAAGCATGCTGGCAGACAGCCAAAAATATTTAAGAGTTAGGAGGACAAGTGGAATCCTGCTGCCTTTTTGTTATAATGGTTGAAAGAACTCTGCTCTCCTCTCCATCACTGAAGCCTCTACCCGCTTGCACATCATTTCTCTCTCCACATGTAGAAAGAACACGAGGCAACCATCACCCGGGCCCTGATGGAAAGAAATGCAGCTTCAGCTGAGGGGTTCCTTTTTAATTGGTCACTCCATCACTGAAGCCTCTACCCGCTTGCACATCATTTCTCTCTCCACATGTAGAAAGAACACCAGGCAACCATCACCCGGGCCCTGATGGAAAGAAATGCAGCTTCAGCTGAGGGGTTCCTTTTTAATTGGTCACGGTCACGCTATTCAAATAGGAAGAAATCTGCAACCCATTAGACATTTCCCTCCTGCATTAATAGTCAGAAAAATTAATAATATTTTGTAACCATCGTATTATTGTTTTTTTCCGGTTGGGAAATGTGCTCAAAGGGCTGTGCCTGGATAGCAGCATGTAGAGTCAATTAGATGGTGAAAAAAAGAAAATAACTCCAAAGGAGTAAGCAGATGTGCAATCCTCTTCTGCAAATGGCATAGGCGAGGTAGGGAAGAGAGGACAGGGCGGGGGGTAGTGGCAAGAGGAAAAGGGGGCAGGGCATTTGGCATACGTGGTAACATGAAATCATTTACCACAGATTGGCCAATTCAATAAATTAATCCCAAATAACCAGCCATGTGCTTTTGAGACATTTCAAATTGATCAAGATGTATTACCCGTTGTAATCCCCCAGCCTGCCCTTGAATTACATTTCCACTGGAAGGAAAAGTTGAATCAAACTTCCTGTCCATAATCATGTGGGTGCTCTTAGAACATCTGAGAATTTAAACCTTTCATTGTGTAGGTCACAGAAATATCCACACCATAACCTGGGTTTCTTCATAACAGTTTAGTTAGAATCAAGTAACCATATTAGATGCAGGGAATCATTTAAAATAATGTGCCCTTGGCAAATTATATTATTATTATAAAATAAACTGCAGTTTAACTAGTTCGCTTCCAAAATACATGATATTTTATGACTTGGTATTTTCAAATCTTTCGTAAATTGTAGAACTTTAGGACTGGAGGCAGCCTTACATAGCATCTAATTAAATTTCTTCAATTTCCAGATGAGGAAACTAGGCCCAAGGAGATTAAATGACTTAATCCAAGCTAACAGCTAACTAGTGGCAGAGTGGGCACTGGGCCACAATCAATTTCCTCTTTATAAAACACTGGCAATGGAAAATCAAGCAAAATGTACTTGTTTCCATGGCTATCTCTATATTCTATTTTCAAATTTAATGGAACTATAACATGTTCTAAACAGCTGAAATTTAATATGTTCTCTATATTCATTTTATATATTAATGTGCTTATAACAGTAAATGGCATATTTATACATGTGACTCTTAAGGCAGGAGAGTACCTTAAAGGCAAGATTTTTCCTTGCAATATATTGCAAGGTGTCATGATCTGAAATTCATTCTTTAATTCATTCTCCTTTAAAATCGTGTTTTAACACTATCGTAACCAACAATAACTACTCCTCCATTTCAAATATGGGAAGATGTTTGCTGTAAAGTGTCAGGTAAATCATGAGAATAGTATTTCCTTATTATGATTACTTGAATTTATTACAGTGACATATAATAATTAATAGCAGAGAAGCAACTAAAAAACTCATATATATAACTTTAATGGTATAGCACTTTACGGTTTTCAAAACATTTTTAGTTTCTTAGCAACCTAAGATTCCAAGTAATAGCACTGGCACTTGGTTTCTGGCCTCTCTTCTCTTAGTGATATTATTTTTGTGATTTTATTAATAGAAGTGTGAAGACGATCAATTTATGGGAAACTATTGTTTTCTAATGTAATTTACAAACATACACAGTGAGCATTTGCTATTTCTGGCTATCCAGCTATTCTTTCTTCTGATAATAGTCCCTTGATTTTTCTTCTCCATTCATGTAGTTTTGAGCATCTAAACCCCCTCTCCCCACTAATGTAATTTACAAACATACACAGTGAGCATTTGCTATTTCTGGCTATCCAGCTATTCTTCCTTCTGATAATAGTCCCTTGATTTTTCTTCTCCATTCATGTAATTTTGAGCATCTAAACCCCCTCTCCCCGCCCACCACCACCATACTCACTTTTATCTCCCATGAACTATGTGGAATTACGAACCAGACCAAACCAATATATTCCATTGCCTTGCCAGAAGTGGTTAGTTTGGTGACAGGCACTGAATAAAGTCATTCTACTAAGACTGAATCCTAGAACTCTCACTGGAACTATCATGAAAGATGGTTTCTTTTCCTGCCAGGAATTACTGAGTATACAGCACATGAGTTGAGAGCAGACATTTTGCCAATTTATAAGAAGAACTTTCCTGAAAAATGAAACCACACAGATTAAAGTGAAATGGAGAGATAGCCATTGATGCTTTCAGTATACCCACGTTTGGATCCATTGTGCCTGCATTCAGAATAAGCCTTGGCAATTCAGCAAGTCCCTCCATCACCCATCCACCCTGCTTTTCCCTGTTTTTGCTTCAACCAGTATAAGCTGGGTTTTCTTTCCTTGTAGCTAAAAGATTTTTAACTAATATTAAACAGCAGAGGCTTAAATTAGAAAATGACAGGAATTCTCAGCTTTGTCCCTTGGGCTAATTTTACCCATTTAAATAGAGGCAGCAAACATTAAAGTTTTAAGCAGGTGGGACTTCAAATTCTGAAGTCAAAGTTTTCTCAATCTAATGCCACCTTTTCTCACAGCCTTCTAAGGGCCCACTTTCTGCAGCTTGAGAATCTCAGAAAATCTTTTAAAAATATACAAAGAATAAAAACTCAGCAATATTCCCGATTTTTCTTGCCTATTAACCCAAACAGAAGCATGAGAAAGTAGAGCTGTTCAAATGGATTTTGTCGAGTTGGTGGTAAATGTTTTACTCAGCTAGGAGGATCTGGGAGCTCTGTTAGGATGCTGAAGTCAGGAAACATGAGTGTTTGGGCCATAACATCTTAGGTTTCTTTATAAAATTATGTTTGGAAAAAGACAGAAGTCATGTATATATAAGTTCATGATTTGAACAAGTTAGTTTAATAATGATAGTTTAATATATCTGATGTAAAAAATCAATTATTTTAATTTTCATAATGTGTTGTGCTAAATTTCTTCTACATCTTCTCAAATACATGGACACTGGAAATTTTCAGCATTCAAAACATTGTTTTCTGGGCCGGCCCGGTGGCGCACTGGAGAGTGCGCCGCTTGGGAGCACGGCGGCGCTCCCGCCGAGGGTTCAGATCCCATGTGGAGACCGGTTCCCGCTCACTGGCTAAGCGCAGTGTGGGCGCAACACCGAGGGTTGCGATATAAAATTATGTTTGGAAAAAGACAGAAGTCATGTATATATAAGTTCATGATTTGAACAAGTTGGTTTAATAATGATAGTTTAATATATCTGATGTAAAAAATCAATTATTTTAATTTTCATAATGCGTTGTGCTAAATTTCTTCTACATCTTCTCAAATACATGGACACTGGAAATTTTAAGCATTCAAAACATTGTTTTCTGGGCCGGCCCGGTGGCGCACTGGAGAGTGCGCCGCTTGGGAGCACGGCGGCGCTCCCGCCGAGGGTTCAGATCCCATATAGAGACCGTTCTGCTCACTGGTTGAGCACGGTGCGGGCACGACACCGAGGGTTGCAATCCCGTTACCGGTCACGAAAAAAGACAAAAAGGAAAAAAAAAAAAAAAAACATTGTTTTCCTTACTCCCTCCTCATTACCATTTGGAGAAGCACATTTAGCAGAGTCACTGTTGTGAGGTACTATATCATCGTGTGATTTAATATTATTATTTTTAGAAGATCGAGTAGAGAAATTGGTGCATCATATAGTTAACTTAACGGATATCACACATAGCACTATATATTCTGCCATATGTTTTAATATTTTGAATGTTTCTGAGAACATAAGCTTAATATCATAGTAAGATTAATTCTATAAAAACCCATAAAATGAAAAAATGATCTTAACAAGGAGCTTTCATCTTGCTTTAAATAATTTAACTAACAAGTATTGCTTATGAAGAGGTGCTAATTAACTATATTAAAATATAACAATATCTTATATTTATGTAGTTTTTTCCTAGCCTAGAAATTATTTCAATCCAAGAGCCCTACAAAGTAGGTCAAAAAGAATCACCCGTTCTCTACTAAATGAGGAAAAAAGGCTCAAATCAGGCAGCTGGTAAATGTTGACTCAGGTATCTTGACTTGGTTCATACCTTTAGATGAGTGGTCACCAGAAAGCACCCAATGAGGACCATTTCCTATTTAGGAAATGATCCAGGGTATGCTGGCTCCACGGTCTTCTTGGGTAGAAACTGCTTGAGTAAAGCTTTTATTTTTCTTTCCTAAATGTAATGAGGGAAAAACGTTTTGGAGATGTTAATCAATTTTTTCCCCATAATAGTCTACTAGCCTCACCTACACTTACCCCTATTCCTGCTTAAGAATTTAGGCCATTATGTGTATGTCCTCACCTTACTTCCTGGCTCTAATCCACTTAAAAAAAATCAATACTAAGTACTCCAGGAAGAAGTGTTATTAATTACAACAGGGAATGTGAGGAGAATGAGATTCCACTTTGATCCTAAATTTACTAAGAATAAATTTGGATTATATTTCAGAGTTAAGAGGGGGGGTAGTGAGGGATGATACAGAAACCCCTCAATATTCATGGGGGATTGGTCCCTGATATATGATGCCATAGTATTTGCATAGAACCTACACACATCTTCCTGTAAACTTTAAATTGTCTCTAGATTACTCATAGTACCCAAAGCAATGTAAATGCTAGGTAAATTGTTGCTGTACTGTATTTTTTAGGGAATAATGACAAGAAAAGAAATTCTGTACACATTGAGTACAGCCAATTTTTTTTTCCGAAATTCGCAGTTAGTTGAATCCCCAGATGAGGAGCCATAGATATGGAGAGCCGACTGTATTTTGGTGGGTCCCAGAGACAATCCCAGTACCTTTTGCCCTTGAAAGTATCCTAAAGAGGTGGCGAAACCCCAGAGAAGGAATAGCCTAACAAATCTAGAGAGATCAGCTCTAATCTGCCTTCTAGAGATTTCCGTGACCCAACCTTGAATCCCCAGATGAGGAGCCATAGATATGGAGAGCCGACTGTATTTTGGTGGGTCCCAGAAACAATCCCAGTACCTTTTGCCCTTGAAAGTATCCTAAAGAGGTGGCGAAACCCCAGAGAAGGAATAGCCTAACAAATCGAGAGAGATCAGCTCTAATCTGCCTTCTAGAGATTTCCGTGACCCAACATGGAGGGAAATAGCAGAATAAATCCCCGACACTAAAGATGGCATAGACTTAGGAGAAAGAGCAAGAGACCCACTGAGATGCTGTGGACAAGAAGAAGATTATCTCAGGAGTGGCCACTCTGAATTAATGACCCAGGGCCAAGTTCCCCTCACAGTCCGTCACAGCACTGTTTAACATCACCAGAATCAGACATGACTCCAGAGAAAACCGAATGTACAGAAAACCCAAATTAACTGAGGTTAAGTGTCTGCTATAGTGTTGAAATTGGTGCTCAAAGTGAAATTAAATTAATTTGTAGATTATAAAGAAAATTATGTATCTCACACACTTGAGTTGTTGATTGAGATTCATACTCAATAGAAAAACATAGCTTCCCCAGGAAGTCAAGGGACAATATGACTGTGCTCGATATGAAGAATTTCAATAAAATATTTTTAAACCAACCAAAAATGACTTTTTGTAACTTTTAAATTCTTCCATTCTTTCTTGTACCTCTCCATTAGGGTTATATGTGTATGTTTTTATGCACAAACTTAATGAATTCATTCAACAAATGTTCACTGAGGTGTTATACTAGACACTGTAAGAAATTCAAAGCACAAAACATACAGTTTTTCTCCCTCAAGTGATTTATAATCTAATTGGGAATAGAGAGTATAGTAGTACATTGGTATGTACCAAAGGACTTGTAGTAATGACAAAAGTTTGACAAGTTTACACAAGTGAAGGATCAGTGTGCTGGAATCATCAAGGAAACCTTCACAAAGGGGTGTTTTTCAAACTGTGGATGAAGACCCACTGGTGGTCATGAAATCACTTTCAGGAGCTCTGACTGGGATGTACAGAATAGGGTAGGAGAGGATTATCAAATATATTGCATGCACATGTAATTTAATGAAGCTTTTGCTTCCGATGTCTGAGTGCATGTATTTTATATTCACTAGGTCTTGATAGAAAATGTATTTCTTAATGCGGGTCATGACTGAACTGTTTTAAAGCCACTATCCTATAGGAAATGGAGATCCAACAGTTCCTTAAAAGAAGGGTAGGACTGCAGTAAGCAGAGAGGCAAGCTGACCAGTGATGGGAACTGCGTGGCCCAAACTGGAAATCAGCAAGGCATGTACAAACAATAAGGGACCAACCAGTCTAGGTTTATGTAAGAACGTGGGTGGAAAGATTGTGAGAGGGACTTCTGAACGTATTCTAATTAAAATATTTTTTCTTTGATACCTGGATGCTAATGCCGATTAGAATTTTCTGGTCAGCTGAACTGTATCACTCCTCTTGAATCACTTTTAATAATTAATTCATAGCATTAATATCCTTTTTAGTGCCCTTTAAGATAATCTTTCTTCCACACCACTATCCAGTAATTCTAATAAAGCCAACTTCACACACGCACGCGTGTGCACACACACACATACCCAATTCCCTATGGACCTAGATCTAGATGCAAGTCAGTGTAACACCCCCCACCCTGAATACCCCCCAATAATTCTCACAACTGCAACTCCTAACGCACAACCCAGACATGACTTAAAATACATTACCCACTTGCAATACATATAGTTTGTCAGAGAGTTGGTGGGACAGGAAGGGTAGACACTGATGCTACTTCTATGGGCACTTTGCCTTTCTATAAACTCTACCAGCGCATGCAAAAGTCTGCTGATAGGACCTGCCCTGTTTCCAAGTTTTCTAGTAATTATTGTTCTACTCAGCAGGAGACAATGCCATGAATTTTGAGGGGAGAGAAGGAAACTGGAAGAATTCCAGAACCCTTTTGCTGTTGGCTCAACTGGCTCAACTGGTACACATAATGTTTCTATCTTTAGCTGGAGGTGATTATATAAAGTCTGAGTCAGGAAAAAAAAAATCTTGTTTTTATTATTTTATGTCCTGCAATAATTTTTCTCAAAACACGAAGGAGTCAACCAGCAGAGGAAACCTGAGTGGTTCATTCATAATGACCACAGGCAAGAAGTCATGAATAGAAAATGAAGATCTTGAAAAAGATTGTGAAGATATTTTCATGAGAGGAAATTAAATCTAATCAACACATTTTTACCAAATCCCTACCATGTGGGAGACTATGATGTCCTTTCGAAATAAGTAGTTTTGAGAAGCAAATATCGAGTTACAGAGAGTGGATTCCTTTTGGAATTACTTTGTGATAAGCTGACATTACACCCAATTGATTCTTGCCATACACATATACAGCCTCTGGTCTGGTAGCCCCCACTGTTCCATCTCATCATCCCTGGAAACATCTCTAAGCGATTTAATAGATTCTTTTCTAGAAAAGACCAGTGATGCTCAATAACAGGTTAATGGAATTCTTGTGGTCACTGCCTCCTCATACATCTTTTTACTAAGGAATGTATGGGTTTTAAACAACCACATCACCCTCCATTCCTTAAGAAACCACTGTTAAATTCTTAAATTATTTCTGGTAAGTACTTTATCTGTGCAATCCCTTCCAGTCTCTTCACCATTTTTATAGATGTAATCAATTATTCCAGTCAAACAAAATACAACTGCCAACTTTCCATAATTCCTAGAATGATTTTAACTACTAGCTTGGGGTTTTATTCAGTATGAGCATAAAACTTATTATATTCTAATTCCTTGTGATTGTTACTACACCAAGATTTATTTTGGTTGGTTATTTCAAGAGACTGTTAAAATGAGTTTAGTGACTTCATTCTGGTTTTCCTGATTGATTCTATTATTAGAACTGTGGAAGCCTGGGGCCTTTTGGCCTTACTGAACATCTTGAACAATTTTTTAAACAGTTTGGGTTTGGCAAAACCTATTTTGCCAAGAACACTACCCCTTAATTTTTAAAAAACCATGTGCATTTTAAGGAAAATGTAACCCATATGTTCCCAATTCCTCTGTACTAAACAGATCAAAATGTTTTGTAAGAACAGCTTGATTTCCAAGAAGACTTATGAGCCTTCCTTATAAGAACTTTTAAGTTATTTTCTTTTAAAACAGGAAGTTATTTCTGCCAAACATGAAGTTATTTAGACAAGAACTGTTTCAAGAAACTCAAGAACTAAATGGACATATTTTATGTTTCTCTGGGGTATATTTACTGAATAAAGTGGTAGCAAACACATATACACACACAAACAAACAACTGATCTAAAAGAAAACTAAATAAATAAACATTTAAAAATATACATACATATGTTTTCTTGTATGTATACTTTATGAATCATCATATATCAAATTACTTAATTATAGATTTACTACTTGACAAGACCACCTGCTTCAAAGAAGTTTGTTGAGAATAAGATTTCGTTTGGTTCTGCTTTGCTTTGTTTTTAGTTCTAGAGAAGATCTCTAGAATCTTATCTGAATATCTGTTTTCATTACGTTACAAATGAACTTTTTCCAGAAGATCTGGAAATTTTAATTCAGTCTGCTTTCATTTTAATATTTCTATCTCCAATCCCAACAGTCAGAATGAAAGAATATTAACAAATCAGAACGTATGTGTGTGTGTATTTGCATATGTCTGTATATAAATGCATATGTATAAATAAGTGTATGTGTGATCCTTGATCTCCTTCTGGATGCTCAGATAGCTACAGCTTCCCACATTATTCTCTCAATAAGACTCACTGGACTCCTACCCCTCAAATTGGTCAAATTTGGTAATCACTTCCCAGTCTAGATTCATGGGCTGGTGTGTCCAACACAAGTCTGGCACTTTGAAAGGGCAATACCTCCCCCAAAACTCCGTGGAGAGGACCAAAAAACCTACCTGGCTGGTTTCTGTCTGAGTTTCTTGGATTCTCTGGTATCCTCTCTTTTCCTTCTTACTTTTAAATATTATTCTATAAGAGAAAAGGAGAAGGCTTTCTCATGCATGCCTGAAGCCTGCAAAAACTCACCTTTTTACTTTCTCCATGTTAGATCTTTCCTAGACTCAATCCATTTTGGATGATCCTGGAGGCAAAGACCTTTGCTCCCTGGTGGAGTTATCATAATGCCCATCTGTGAGCCAATCTGACCCTGTGCACTCAGAGAGAACCCAATAGATATCACAACAAAGCTATTTAAAAAGGTATAATCTTCTGATATATGAGTAGCCATACTACTGGTGCTCAGTGATATAAGAAATTATACCACTTTGCTCTGTTGTGAATGTAATTTGTTATATGTTAATATCATTATGTATACTCTCTTAAAATATATAAACAAGAAACACAAAATAGACAAGTCATTTCCATCTTCTCAGGTCTCAGTTTCCTGATCTGTAAATTGATGGAGGTGGATGGAACAATTCCTAAGGTTACTTCCTGCACGTTATGAACCAAATCTTGACACACTAACTTTTCAACAATTCTGAAAGTGAAGGATTTGCAGTCAGCATTCAGGACACACCATGCTTTTTGAGGGAAACATTTCAGTTCCTGCTGCATGCTAGGCACTTTGCTAGGCTGAAGAGTACAAAGAAAGAAATATGAAAGAAAGAAATGCTGCCCTCACGGATTTTAGAGGGTCTTAGATAAATAAGCATCCAAACAGCTGTGAAGTGTCTGATCAAAGTTTTCATTGATAAGGAAGGAAGGAAGGAAGGGAGGGAAGAAGGGAGGGAAGGAAGGAAGAAGAAAGGACCCAGAATAGAGAAAGCATCCAAACAGCTGTGAAGTGTCTGATCAAAGTTTTCATTGATAAGGAAGGAAGGAAGGGAGGGAAGAAGGGAGGGAAGGAAGGAAGAAGAAAGGACCCAGAATAGAGAAAAAAATTCAAACAATTTTTGTTTTAAATATATTTAAAAAGTGGAATCATTATTCTAACCAGCTTCAACTATAATATTTAGAAGTTTTTGCTTGAAAAATATGGAAGAGATAGTGAAAAACACCAACAGAATTCTAATTGCCTAAACAACTAGAATTTGTGAAAAAAAATCTATGTCTTGACTGGTTTCTTTTTAAACTTACTTTTGTATAATTTACCTCAAAATTCTGCCTCTGGAGGAATTAAAGCTCAATGCTTTGAGGAAGGTGCTATGGTTTGATGTTCCCCCAAAACTCAATGAAGCTTGATCCCCATTGTAAGTGTGTTAAGAGAGTGAGAAATCAGACTGTGGAATTTGAAATGTGGGGCCTTTGGGAGATGATTGGGTAGTGAGGACTCAATCCCTCATGAATTGTTTAATCCATTCACAGACTAATGGATCAATGGCTTAATGGGTTATGTGGGAGTAGACTAAGGGCTTTATAAGGAGAGGAAGAAGCATGTAGAAATGCTCTTGCTCAGCCCTCACTATGTGACACCCTGCATCACCTCGGGACTCTGCAGAGAGTCCCCACCAAGAAGGCCCACAGCAGATGTGCTGCCTGGACCGTGGACTTTCCAGCCTCCAAAATGTGAGAAATACATTTGTTTTCTTTATAAATTACCTCGTTTCAGGTATTCTATTATGAGCAACAGAAAACTGATTAATATAGAAGGTAAAGATATAAAGGTGGAAAGTTAATATAGGTGATAGTGAATATAGGTGATACCTGTATTCTATTAAATAGATACCTCTAACTATTAAATGAGCCATTTTATTTTTGAAACATCCTCAGTGACTTTGCAAGGTAGGATAAGTTAACTAGATTTGAAAAGCTTTCCATCAATAGAGGAGTACTCAGTGTTAACACAATTAAATTTATTTAACTGTAATTCTACGTGCTTGGTCAAGCTTTTCTTTCTTTATGTTCATCTGTGCTGAACCAATACCCACTGTACCAACAACTTCCACCACCTCATTCCAATCCATCAGTGAATTCTATCCAAATTTGTGATAACAGCAATAACACAAAACAGGCTTTATTCTGTTTATGGATTGTGAGTAAACAACAGAATTCGTGAAGAAGCAAATTGTTTACGCATGTGAGGTGAATGAGCTTTTCCAGAAGAGCGGGACTTAGTGCCCTCAAGGAGGCAATTTATTAAACAGAGCCGGAAATGTGTGTTCATTTCACTGGTCCGAACAGAGCAAAGGCATCATCATTAAACAGTTACTCTAGGGCACTAGGATTTCTATATCAGGTATTATATAAACTTTATTTTTACATGCACCCAGTCCTCCCAAGCAGTAACAGCAACATGCCAATCCCTAGTAGGCCATTCTGCAATGCAATTATATATTAAAAGTTAGAGAGGAGCAAAGCCCTGTTCTAAACGTCAGGACGTCTTGGTTTGCATGAACTACTATGAGCAAAACACATCACTCAGTTCATGCATCGGTAAAAAAAATGGCAGTTAAATAATATGATCTCTCAAATCCTTTTCAGTTCTAAAATAAGATTACTGGTCATTTTTTTCTCAATGTGTTAATTTGTGTCTTTTAAGTTATATTAAAAATATTTTTATTTCAGTAATGCTTCTTCCCTACTCAGCCCAAATTCACACACAATTACTTCAAATTAAAACACGATTTTAAGTGTGATATTCTCTTTCCTGTCTCCTCAAAACATATGGAAAAACCAAGGCAATGCAAAAGTTGCTTTATGATTGTGGCAAAAACCACTTAACCAAAAATTTCCATGCCCAAATAACATGAGTTTAGGCCAGTCATCTCATTTCTCACCTCTTCTATTTTCCATCTCAAAAATAGATGATTACTTGCTTTCTTTGTAAAGTAGGTGTCACAAAGTTTCTTGGATATTGTGGAAAAAAGACAAAACGGAGATGCAAAGCAAAACCTGATTATATCTCTTTAAAAACTCGTAAGTCTATTTTGGGAGCTTGATTGGTTCAGCCATTAGGAGTTTTGAAAAGAAATGAGTGAAGAGTAAAGTCCTGGATGTAAAATTCAAGCCAGACTGACTGCAGATAAAATCCAGTGTGACAAATGTTAAGCTATTATTGGAAAAGTGGAGGAGCGGATCATGTCTAGTCAAACATAAAATATGCTATAAATCTATAGAAGTTAAAAATCATGTGATGCAGGGTAGAAATAGACAGTCAAGTGAAAGTATCAAAATAGAGTTCAGAAATATACCTGGGAATATAATAAAATGTAACAATTGGATACCAAAAAGAAACTAACCACACACACACACACACACACACACACACACACACACACACAGCCCATCACTTTCTGTGTCCCTAGTGCTGTATGTCACAGTTCCATACCAAAAAGAAACTAACCACACACACACACACACACACACACACACACACACACACACACAGCCCATCACTTTCTGTGTCCCTAGTGCTGTATGTCACAGTTCAGGCCTCAGCCTCTTGGAATTCCCATACCCTCCATTCCTAAATCAGAGCCATCTACATACTTCTGTGTCATGCCAACTCGTTGACTTCACTTTGCTTAGATAAAATTTCAACGAGACAAGGACCCATTATGCTACACTCTCGGCATGTACACCAGCACCCAAACCCAGCTCGACTCCTGTCTCTTTACAGGCAGGCACTCTGCTAGGTTCCTCTTTGCTTCCCAGCACCTAACACTATGCACACGGCAGATGATGAACAAAAACCTCCTGACTGCATAAGAATAAGGCATTCGATATGTAGTTTCTTTAAGGAAAAGCAGAAAATGAACATTATCAAAACAATGAAATGTGCTTAATTTTCTCCATTCACTAGTAACCAGACACTTTACACATTTTACCATTAACTCCCACAATTACCCAATGAGGCATTGTCACCCCTTTTCACAAAAGAGGACATTTCCCAGACGTTAAATAAATGGTCCACTGTTATAACACTAGTAATCAGTAGCCTGGTCTCAAGCCCAGTGTGGCAGCAAAGCCTGTACTCTCCCGACTGCAGCAGCTTCTCTTCTCCATCACTGCTTAACCTAAAAGGGCCATTAAAAGTTCCAGATGACCTCTAAGCTAGCCAGAGCAATAACGGAGGGATGAGGGGGGCTGGAGGAAGGGAAGGAGGATTTTCCCAGTCTCCCCAATTGAATTAAGTCCTCAAAACTCAGGCTCTTGAGCCAGAGGCCTAATCATTGGAGGTCAGTGGACATAGAAGTTGCCGTGTTCTTTCATTCTTTACCCTGGGGCAGGCTGTGTGCTGGTGAGGGAGGCCGGGGGAGTGACCAAGACCTCTCAGACTGTGATTGCTAGTGCTGGGCCTCACCTTGTCCCACATTTCCAATACGTGTGCTGGGGGAAGTTAAAGCATCAAGTCAGGTCTCCCAGGATCACCCAACAAGCAGGATGTGAACCTCAGCAGCCCTGGCCTTTGACCAGGGCTCAGTCTTCTTACAGAATGTTCTTCTAACTCTTGCCATCAGAAGTGGGGACTGATCCTTATCTGTACGTCTTCCCAAAGGTTAGTTACTCCATTATGTCACCTGGGCTCATTCACTCTACAGGTTGCCGTACCCGGGGACTGGTTAGCATTTACTCAAATCCTTCTTCATCCATGACATGGCAATATGTGGTTAACACCAGAACCTAACGTTTACCTTCTTAAAAATAGTACTTGCAGAATATAAACATTCTTATTACTTGGTCTTCTTTCTTCTGGTTCCAGGAGGAGATGATCATCAATGAAATATGACTAATCTTCAACAATTCAGTAAGCCTAAGTTTTATATTTATAGCTGCCATGCATACAGATGCATAACAAATGTCATGTCTGTATTTGTCATAAATATATCATTAAAATATTTTCCAAAAATTGCACAAACTGTTCTACATAAATTACCTCATAACAAACCTAGGAGGTAGTAAAAGAAAAAAAAAAAAAAAACTCAAAGAGGTAAACATGCCCAAAGTTGTATAGCTATTTAAACAAACTTCATAAATATATGTAACTAAATAGATCACTCTAATATCCACATCTTCTGAAGTAGTAAGAATTTCTCCAAATCGCTATTTTTGCTCGTATCGTATGCTAATCTATATTGCTAGTCATTGGCTATGGGTCTAGTCAACTCTTTAGGTTGTAGAATCTGATGAAAGCCGTGAAATATTTACCCACGAAATGGCCATTCGTGCATCTACCACAGTGGTTTGCACAGTCTCAAGGAGTGGAAGGCCTTCTGTTGCCTGCCAGTCAGCTTGGAGATCCGTGTGCTTTAGAGAACCAGGAGCCCCAGACTCAGAACTCCTCTAACACCACCTTCGACTACTTCATGTCTTGTGCCTTGTGCACTTATGATGCTCCAGAAATAGGCTAACTTTGAAAGAGAAAGACACTCGCTATAAACTTTGAAAACTTTATAGTCTATAAGGCTATAAATACAGTTTACCAGAAAGCTTGTTTTTCTTTTTTGTTACATTCTTGAAAATGTTAAACCCAGAAGAGAGATAACTATACTGTGTGCTTTCTGAGCAATGACTTTGATGAGCACATTGGGAATACACACTTTTTTATTGGACGTTTTTGTCTTACAACATCAAAGGCACTGATGCCTCCAGGAGATCCAGATATGTCTACGTAGACTATTTCATGTTGGAGATATTTAGGGAGTTGTTAAAGTGGACATCAGCACTCTTTCTGGAAAAAAAATTCGGCTTGCTTGAACACTATTAACGTTTAAGAATAACTTAGCAAACCAAAAGTTTATTTTGACACTGCAAAACATACTTCCTTGGTAAAAACTGAAGTTCAGCTCCAAAATTTTAATTTTGGTATGAAATTGATAAATCATAATTTTACTTATGTAAATAAGTAACTTATTTTACATTATGTTCCCTCCTAAAAAGTTTTAAATTCTAAAAAACAACAACAACAGCAACAACAAAAACCCTGTATTCATTGCGGGATCTGTAGCAGAAATATCTTAAATCCCGTCCTCTGTCTCAACTTTTGTGTCTTCATTCTGAACTTTATGATATCTTGCCTGGGTTTTTAGAACAGCTTTCTATCTCATAACTTCCTAATCAAGCCAGGAGGTATGAAAGGTCTTCAAAAAGTTCATGGAAAATGCGTGTTATAAAAAAACTATGCATTGATTTGAGAAAAATTTTGCACCAAAATAAACTCAAACTAACTTGTTGTAACATGTCTGAACAGGGTCTAATTTTAGGCACCAAGAAGGATAGGACATCAGTTTGAAAAGAGCCCCTATCAGAACAACTAGAATTGAATCAAGAAGAAACATAAAAATTATGGTGAAGCTTGAGTGGGAGAATAGTGAAACAATTGATGACTTAAGAAAAGTTTATGGGAATAATGTCCTAATGAAATCAGCAGTTTACAAACACATAACTTGTTTTAAGAAGTGACGAGACAATGTTGATGATGAAGCCACAGAAACAGACCATCCACATCAATACATGAGGAAAAATTAATCTTGTTCATGCCCTAATTGAAAAGGACAACGATTAACAGCAGAATTAATAGCCAACACCATAGCCATCTCCATTGGTTCAGTTCACACAATTCTGACCAAAAAATTAAAGTTGAGCAAACTTTCTGCTTGATTTGTGCCAATCCTGTTGCTCCCAGATCATGGAAATGCACTTTACACACATGGGATCAAGATCCTGAAGCATTTCTTCAAAAAATTGTAACAGGAGATAAAACATGCCTTTACCAGTACAATCCTGAAGACAAATCACAATCAAAGCCATGGCTAGCAAGAGGTGGCAGTGGTCCAGTCAAAGCAAAAGGGGACTAGTCAAGAGCAAAGGTCATGGCAACAGTTTTTTGGGATGATGAAGGCATTTTGCTTGTTGACTTTCTGGAGGGCCAAAAAACAATAACATCTGCTTATTATGAAAGTGTTTGGAGAAAGTTACCCAAAGCTTTAGCAGAAAAATGCCTGGGAAAGCTTCACCAAAGAGTCCATCTCCAGCACAACAATGCTCCTGCTCATTCCTCTCATCAAAGAAGAGCAATTTTGCGAGAGTTTTGATGGCAAATCATTAGGCATCCACCTTACAATCCTGATTTGGCTCCTTCTGACTCCTTTTTGTTTCCTAATCTTAAAAAAATCTTTAAAGGGCACCCATTTTTCTTCAGTTAATAATGTAAAGAAGACTGCATTGACACTGACATGATTAAGTTCTTAGGACCCTCAGTTCTTTAGGGATGCACTAAATGGCTGGTAGCATCACTTACTAAAGTATCTCGAACTTGATGGAGGTTATGTTGAGAAATAACATTTATATTTTTAATTTTTATCTTTTAATTCCATTTTCCACAAAATTTTTGAAGAAGTCCCCTTGTACTGAGTGATACTCACTATTTTCCTAAATATTTATTTGCTTTAGAATTTCTCTTGGCTCCTACTGTTGACAGAATTAGACCCAAATTTCTTATTTTAGCTCCCAAGGCCCTTGCAATTTATTTGTGACCTCGTATCCCTTTGCCAACTCTATGTGAACTCCTGTCCTCTTCCTTCAAGCCACCAGTATTCCTCTAAATTTATTTCACTTATACCAAAGTTCTCACCGATTTTTAAGCACATCAAGACCTGCCACAATAATAAGCATGCTGTCTCTCCTGGAATGTTCTTTCTTACCTTCACCAACTGAAACCACCTGCTCATCTCTTTAGATTCATTTCCAGTGTCATCTCTTCTAAGAAGTTTTCATGAACTTATAATTATTCTATCCTTTGTGCTTCAAACCCATTTTCTTTGAAACTTCCTTAAAGCTGGTTCCATTGAAAGTTTTATGTGTAATATCTGTTTCTCCAATGAGACTGTAAGGTCCAGAAGGACAAACCTATTTTAACATCTTTACAGACCCAGCACTAAGCCAGTGATTGGCATAACTCATTAGCTCCAAAACTGTCTGAATAATCAATGAACAGCATAGTAGAGTAAATGGGCAAATAAATTTTTGCTGTATTACCGATCAACAACTAAAATGGAAGTAAATAAATACGAGTAGAAGGCTTTGGACATTTTAAAATTAATATTGCTAAAATATTTAAATATAAAATGAAGGACAAAAATAAAGTAGAATTTATTTGAACCTTGTAAGCTATAGACAAAGAGAAAATATCACATCCTAAATTCTTGCCAAATTCCTAGGATCGTTTTCTTATTAAAGAAGGAAAAAGACATTTCAGCAAAAGCAGCTTGGATTTCCAGAATCATAAGAACATTTTGGAATCAAAATATTCAAAAGGTAAGAAAGAAATTATGATAGCAATTCATAAACAATGAAAAGAATGGGACTTTCTTTAGCCCACAAAGTTTAAGAGCCAACTATGATCAAGTCGTACAGGAATTTGTCTTTCCTATTACTAGATACATTCCTGGAAATGGATATTTATCATGCCTTCTTTTTTGTTCCAAAAGAAAGCAATTTCTTACAAAAGTAACGTTGAGTATATTTGTGCCTGTCCACCTTCTGTTTTCCCCTAGAGTTAGCCCCTAAATCAAGGCTCTGTGGCTGATTTACACACCCCTCCACGATATCACCTGTCCTGAGGCAACCTGTGCCATCTTCGGACTGATAAGCCTCTTAGATTCTGAACATTGTGATGCAAGAGGTTTACAATATTTCTCTAAAAGTGAAAATTTAAAAAGTGTAGTTTTCACAATATTCTAGAGCATGAAAGAAGTTCCTTACTCTTTGTCACATTTTAGAAAATAACTTAAAATACTGTGAAAGTTTAGAATAAAATATTACAAAAAGCTTTAGTTTCTGCTGTTTTGCCTTAATGAAGGTTTGACATCCTCTTTGTTCTCCACAGTTCCTCAAGATGCCTTAAGTCTATCGGGAACTTCTCCATCCTCTTGCATTTCCAGAATAACTTCAAAATGCATATTGCTACTACCCTCCCCAACCTCCACCACCTTATCATTCCCCTTTTGTTTTCCCCCTTCTTCCCCACACCAACCCAACAGCACCCCACAGCTAGTCCATATGGTGACTTTGTATAAGTCAAGCAAAAGGCAAAGGGCAAGACATTTTACTGTCACATGCTGGGAAATTTTTGCAATAATTATACAAATATGTGATGACTATGAGATAAATGCCTCTTCCAAAGCTGTTCAATTTGCACAACTGTAAGTAATGCCACACACACACACACACACACAGAGCTACCAGGATCACTGGCTTTCAAATATCAGTAAACCTCTGGTGGAATTTCAAGAAAGGAAATTTGGTCTAGCCTTCCCTTAAAATTATAACATTCGACTTACTTCATAACATCCAGGAACATGAATTAGATATTGTATGTTTCTTACTATGTCTGGCAGCTGTTGAATGAAAGAAAAATATACTGTCAGTTCTGGGAAGTGTCTCCTTCCCTTCAGTTAGGAAGTAAGGCAAAGGAGGAAGGAATTAGGTCAATAGGCAGCATCCCTGGTAAGATCCCTAGAAGAAAGGAAACCTAGTCTTCCCACTTCCAGTGAAAAAGTATTCATAGTCCAAGTCTTTTTAGGAACCTTCAGGGAAGTGTAATTTCTGTATGTAGGTTCTAAGATCTGGTCTAGGGAATTTACTGTGAAATCCTAGAATAGATCCAGATGAAGACTAGACACCCCACTTACCTAAAAACAGACTAAAAATTTAAAGACATTAGGTAAATATATGTGAATACATCCAAGCACATGATAGAGAAGTTTTCAAGGTAAAGTATGATGGAAAATATTGTCAGGAAGAAACTCAATACTTATTACTATATTACTAGATAGGTAGGTAGATAGATATTTCAATGAATTTGGAAGTCCATTTACAACGAACTAGATAATGATTATAGATCATTAATAAGAAATGTTATGCAAATACATGCAAAAAGATTAAAACACCAAAAAAATGGATATAAAAGATAAGTATTTATTTATTCATTCATTCATTCAGAAGTATTTATTGAACATGTGCTAAGCATTATTCCAGGTATTATGGATACAGCAGTGAATAAAAGAGATTCTCTAACATAGATATTTATTCCTAGTTGGGAAGACAGACAATTAAACAAAAAACAATTATAATATAATGACTAAAATGTCAGACAATGGTAAGCACTATGAATACTTTAAATTAGTGATCAGAGAATTCCTTTGGTTTTCATTCTAATAGTGATGAAAAACCATTGCTAAGTTTTATACAGAGGAGTAGTATAATCCAATTTTTCTTTTAATATTACTAAGGCTGTTGCATGATAAACGCACTCAGAGAACAAGAGTGAAAACAAAAATCCCATAAGATCACCACTACACTAGAGCAAGTGAAAACTGGTGGCTGTGGAGCTATGAGAAATGGTTGGATTCTAGATGTATTTTGAAGGTAGA
>NW_007733704.1:3284-4150 GCF_000696425.1 Galeopterus variegatus | reverse complement strand
TTGGTTTTGGACATATTAAGTTTGTGATGCCTACCTGACATCCAAGTGGAACTACTGTGTAAGCAATTACTTATGCAAATCCAGGGGCTAGGTAGAGTCTGGTTAAAAATAAATAAAATAAAAAGGTTTGGGAGTCCTCATTAAATAGATGATATTGACAGCCATAGGACACCTAAGAAGTCAGCGTAGGTAGAGAGAAGAGCCAGAAGGGGATGCGGGTTCTATCTGCTGGCTGGAAGTCAATGCCTTGAGAATTGTATATTGAAAACAATAGAGTTTTGCTACTTTGGTTTGCCCTATGAATGCACAGAAAAGAACCCTCTGGTGATTGGATTTTACATGAGCAAGAAACAAACATCTTGTTATGTTATGTCACTTAGATTTCAAGGTTTATCTGATTCTTTGATTACTGTTATCTTAACTAAAATAGAAATTGGTACTGAGAATGGATAGTAAGAAAAAATAATATAAAATCTGTGGCATTGGCAGAAGATAACTAGGAAACTAATAGCAGAGGCAGAAAATATGAAGAACCAAGTTAAGCAAAGGCTAAATGTTCAGTAATGATGATGCCCAGGATATCTGGGGATGCAGACCTCTGACCTCCCTAGCCTGTGTCTCTAGTAAAAGAGATTGGAAAATAGAATTACATGAGCATGCATGAGATGTTACTAGCTTTATTTGGCAAGCTATTAGAAGAAACAACCATAGGAAAGAATTGTCCAATATACAAATGAAAATGAAAGGAAGTAAGGAAGTAGCCAGAAATTTTATGCCTCGAAAAGTTGGGTATCTTAAACAATAGGAAATAATTTTATTTATTTATTTATTTATTTTTCCTTTTTGTCTTTTTTCGTGACCGGCAA
>NW_007733704.1:0-1487 GCF_000696425.1 Galeopterus variegatus | reverse complement strand
GCTACCTTGCTTGTCTACACCTATTTCTGCTTTACCTACCAGCAATACTTACCAAAACACTTCAGAGTGCCACTGCCTCTGAATTATCTTTTCTTCAGGCCCCAGTATATGGTACAAGGAAAAGGAGGCCTGTAGCTAGGGAAATAACCCACTGTCTTAGCTTAGCTTCCCCCAGCAGCAGACCTTAAGACAAAGATTTGCATTCACAGAGTTTATTTGGAAGATGATTCCAAAAAACATTGGTAAGAAAATAAGAGAGTGAGATAAAGAAAGGAAGAAAGGCAATAAAAACTGCTTTATCAAGCAAGTTCCACTCAGGTGACTACAGCTTTAGTCCCCTAGGAAAGTGTAAGAGGTGCTCTTGAACATTCTCAAACATGCTCCTCGGTGTGGTGCCATCCACTGGAACCACAGACCCAGGACTGCNGGCCGGCCCCAGGAAATAATTTTTTAACTGAATAATGAATGGTCTTAAGATATAGCTATGTGACAAAATTCAGATTGAGCCAGGCTTTCTACCCAAGCCTCATGGCTTTGAGGTAGATGTCATTGAGTTGAGAAAGAAATGGATAGTGATGAGAAGGAAAAGAAATAAAACAACTTTAAGAGTAATGTCTAAGAAAGAATTGTGGGTGTGGTTACTGGCATATTGAACTGTCTGTAAGCAAAGAGATGAAAGTCTTATTAATTTTAGAGAAAATTATATGGCGAAAACAATCATTAGCTAGGACTTAAAAGCCTTTGGCTGAGCATTAAAGCAACTCTTAGGCCACCAAACTCTTACAGGCAAGAAGTATACAGCAAAAACTCCAGAGTCCGCAACTCCCACTGTGGCCATGACACATAATAGACAAGCAAAAAGCAAGAATCTTCCGGGTGGCAAAACCAGAGGCCATGGAGAACAATGGACAAGAAAATTCCTCCCCAAGAATAGAATCAAATTCTAATGATGGAACGGGCATGACTTCATAATGGCTGTCCACAGAATTTCATCATTACCACGGACCAGTGATGACTGTGTATATTGCAATTTTCTGTTTTCTGAATGGGATATTTATTATAGTTACCCCGTCCTTGTGCTGCCACGTATGTTGACTGGAGTGGAAGAGGCAGAAAATTTGCAATTAATTTAGTAATCTAATAAATAATTAGTAATCTTTGCATTGCAAAAGAAATCTTTCACAAACATATGTATTTATATGTGTGTGTGTGTGTGTATAAGCAAGTATTATGGATTACCCTAAAACGTATTTTATATTTAGCTTACTTTCCAACAGACATTCAACAACTTTACTTTTTAATGCTGTGTCTAAATAATGTCTAATGTCAGGAATTTCTAAGTCTTAAGATTCTACAGTACTTTCCCTTCATCTCTAGTGTGTGACTTTATAACCAAAGTCTTCATTTAATGATTCAACTATTCTATGCTACCTTGCTTGTCTACACCTATTTCTGCTTTACCTACCAGCAATACTTACCAAAACACT
>NW_007733703.1:96386-105817 GCF_000696425.1 Galeopterus variegatus | reverse complement strand
GGTTTTGGTGATGGGACATAATAATCAACTACATTGTATATTGACAAAATAAAAATAATATGAAAAAAAAAAAAGGTTGAGTTGCCAACCAATGTTTCAGTGTAGGATCTCGTGTACAAACTTCCTCCTTACTGGTCATTTAACCTTTAATTAGTGTTGTGCTGGGAAATGTTTAACAGCTGGCTCTCTGGAGAAAAGATTTGATTTGTAGTTTGTCCATTTTATGGTGTAAGTAGTCCCACCATGGCTGATTTCAAGCCATCAATATAACATGCCTGAATGCAGAATTGGGAAAAGATACTCATAGCAGCTCTCACCAGAAAGAATGAACGAGATCCTGCATACCACTGCCCTTACCATGATACCTCTAGTGACAGGAAAGTCACTGCCTCTTGGTGGGATTCATTCTACTATCTTTCCTTTTGTCTTGGGCCTGTCAGATTTTATTTCCCTTTGAGGACCCAAACCAACCCATCCCTATGTAAATGTTAGAAAAGTATATCAAGCTATAATCTGTCATTTTTTCATATTAACCAGTACTTTTTCTTTGACTTAACAAACATTTCTGGCTCCTATTTCTATAGATATTTAAGGAACAGGAGGGACTTTAGGATTGGAGGTGAATGATTCTAGTAAAAAAGAGTAATGATTGTTTACTAATCTTGGATAGTGATCTTCTACTGACTTCCAGATTGTCCACTATAGCCCACTCCACATCTACCATATTATATTTCTTATTAATTTCATTCAACAAATGCAATAAAGTATCTACTTTGTGTAGGCCCTATGCTGGGCACTGTGAGGAATTAAGGGATAAGGCACAGTCTCAGCTCTTGAGGGGCCTACTGTTTAGTGAGTGAGAGAGACGAGGCAGCCAGTACTCTCAAGTGTTTTCTTCCATGAGAGAGGGGCAGAGAATGTGCTCTGGCGCCTCCAGTTGTGGAAAGATCACTTGTGACTGGATGGTCAAAGAAGATAGCATAAAATTTTAAGCCTCCGTGGCAGCCATCTGTAAATTTCTGCAATGCTTGTGGTTTGCTGTCTCTCTTCTATGGAAAAGGACCAGCTGGTGTGGGTGACTTCTTAGAACAGAAAGCACTTTCCCCATGAAGCTCTGGGTGGCTTCTGTCACACACATGTCTACAGGAATCTTCCCATGTTGCAGTGACAGATGGGAGATTTAACAGCACCATTGTTAATCTGATCAGTAACTCATCATGTGGAATGGAACAAGCCCATAGTCCTTGTATTAGGAACATCCTCTGTAGCAACTGCATTCACGGTAGCCAAAGTCTTTAGATGTTGGACTCTGGTGCCAATTTTCAACTTCCATTACTCCCAAGGTTGAGCAATACCACATTCACACACCAGAAAACGTGTGGGCTGTTGCTAGCCTGCCAGGCTGTGCTGTAGATCTCTGCTGAAGTGTGGTCTGCTTCCCATGGGACTCAGGAAGAATTTCCCAACTTCTACACTGCCTTAGTACAGAAGGATAGAGAGGAAGAGTGAGCACTTACTGGGAGCAGAGTGGAAAGCACTGAAGATGACCTTTAACGCCAGCTGCTGTCAACAAACACAGTTACTCATGGCGTCTGTGTCCACTGGCATTGGCTTAGTAGCCATTTAGATTTGGAGTTGATATAGAGTGAGTTAAACTGACCCTGTCTCTGACCTTCAGATTTTATAATTTATCATCAATGTGGTCAACACAAATAACCAACAAGTAAAATTTCTATCACATGCCAGTTCTGAAAATGGCAAAACAACCAACACAGTGAAACCATATCCTCCTGCTGGGGTGGAACCAGGGGAGGAAATCTGTAAAGAGGTGGATGCTGCAGGATTCCTAGGATTTTCAGATTCACTAATTAATTAATACCCCCGTGCCCCATACTTGGAAAGGAATGTGCAACCAACACTTACCAAGCACATAGTGACACAAAGAAGAGCAAGACGTCATCAACTTTAAGGAGCTCCAGTCTCTGAATCTAGTCAGGGAAATTTGGATGAAAAATTGTTGAGGGGTTCATTTATTCACGCCCCCTAAAGATCAAGGTGAGGAGTATAGCCATTCCATTTAATCCAGTTGAAGTCGTTTTGGTCAAGTGTGTTTTTCCATCAGGAGAGGATGTGAGATTGCTGAAAACTCTGGTCTCAGCAAAGCAAAGACAACCCTTCACAAGCTGCAGAAACTTGGACTGGTCACCCAGTGGCAGAGGTCTCGACCCTGCTCTTGGTTAAGGAGGCATCCCCAGCATCCTGCCAATTTCAGAGAAATCAGTTGGAGACTCTCTACTGAGGTAGGCCACATAGGGTCTGCACTGGGTGCTTGCATTGTATTTGTTGTTGTAACTAAGTACATTGATTCCTGGTACCAGAGAGGCACAAATCTAGATCAAGAATGAGTATATTTTTATCACTTACTCTATTTCATCAGTTTTAGGATGCACTTTTCCTTATTTTCCACATTTTAACATCTATGAAATAATGACACGGTGCAGTTACTGTCAGCCAGGTAGAAAACGTGACACAATTGTTGTCATCAATGGATGTGAAAACTTGGTCTTAGCTGTTCATGTTTCACTTCAATTGAGCTACAAAGTTATATGCATTTTGGTACATTACTATATCTGTTAAGTTTAATTGACATTATAATGTTTTAAAAAGGATTACACTATACTTTGGCATTGGAAAAAAAGAGCAGAGTTATGTAAAACTGATATTAGTGAAGCAAATATTTGACATTGGAGATATGAGTAAAATTCCATACTTTCTTACAAAACAACAACCATGTACTTTATGAAAATACTGCTCCAACTTTACTGTGCAAACAAATCAAATCACCTGGTAATCTTGTTAAAATTATTTGATGGTGGTGGGTGGTAGTGGTGCGGGGCTGATGTTCTTCATTTGTAACCAGCACCCAGGTGATGTCCGTGCTGCAGGCCAGACTTCACTTGGAGTAACAAGGCTTCACAAGATCTCATAAAGGAAGTTAGCCACAAGTAGGTGAGGCTGTGCTCATTTTGTTACTGAGTTGTGTGCAACAGATTGTGTATCACTTGCTATCATGCCACTAAAGGCAGGAGAAATAGCAAATCTCCAGGAATAGGAAGAAGAAATTTTAGAACAATAATGGTATGACATTTAATGTGTCTCACATGGCTATTGGTAAGGTATCTTGTCAAAGTTTAATTGAGGTACCAAAAAATAATGATGTCTTACAATGAAGTGGCCTTAGATGTACTGAAATAACAATCTGCAGGTCATTATCCTTACATAAATCTTGGAGCATCTTGTTTCAACTCTACATAAGCACTACATAGACCTCTCCTTGGCATCTTGTCATGAATGCCAACAACAAGGGATCACCTTCTCAAACAAACAAACAAACAAACAAACAAACAAACAAACAAATAAACAAAAAAAACCCCAGAACCAACCACAAAAAACAAAGCACACTATCTTAAACATAAATGAATACAATTTCTCTCAAATTTCTGCTCTCACCGTCTTTTCAATCTCCCCTCTTCCTTTAACAAAAAGGCCTAGATACCATGAATTTTAAACTGGATTGGCAGAGAGTCAAGAATCTTAAGTAGATCAGCCTCATACCCAAGCTGTCTGATCAAACAACTAGTTAGAATAGGAAAAATGTGGGGTCCCCAAAAGATGTTCAGATACCAACAAGTATGAAAGGTCCACTCAATGTGCTACTTCAGGCAAAAGTTATTTGGCAAGGCCAGTGCTGTTAACTACCAACTTTGTCTTTATCATGGTCCTAAGATCATCAGAAGAAAGTTACTTTTGTGTATCAGGGGCTACAGCACAGCCAGAGAGATGCCAGACAATGAAAACCTCTAGTATCACAGCTCTTATGTGTTGTTTAGAAAGCTTTACACTCTACAGACACCCGTCACACCAGCTTTTGCTTATTTGTTTGTTTTTTAACAAAACATAGCAAATCAAAATTGACAGATGAAGCAGAAATCAGAGTTGGAGATGCTGTTGGGTTGGGTATTGGAGAGAAGAAAATTGTTCAGAAATTTAAATGGGATCTTAGTGGGTTCTTAGCTGAGGACTGGGGTGTTATGTATAGGGTAAAACTCCACAAATATCAGAGGTCTTAAGGAGCTAGGAGATGAGTTTTGATCAAGCTGGAATGAAGAGAACACAATGAGAATCTCAAGCATTCAGTTAGTTTTCTAGAAAGATGATGTCTTAGAAATAAGGAGCATGCCCTAGGGTAAGGGCCATACCCTGGCACTAAGGAATAGAAAACAACAACAACAACAACAACAAAAACAAAACCAAAACTAGATGAGCCCTAACAAAGAATAAAACCAAACTCAACAGGATTAAGAGACCCATCAATGGTTTAACTATCTTCTAGGACAAACAGCAATACCCTTTAAAGGATGACAACATTATTCAGACTTCCATAAGGTAGTGACAGTATCAGGAATGCAATAAAATTTACTAAACATACTAAGAATCAGTAAAATGTGACTGCTAGTCAAGAAAAAATAAAGAATACAAACTGACCCAGTTGATGTAATCAGTAGATAGAATTTAAAAACTGCTACTGCAAATATGTTAAAGGACTTAAAGGAAAAGATGGGCTTAATGAGGAAACAGAGGAAAACTATGAAAACAAACCAAATGAAACTTTTAAATTGAAAAATACAATATCTAAAATGAAAAATTCCTGGGATTGGATTAACAGCAGATTGGACACTATGGAATAAAGGGTCAGTGAACTGGAAGAGAGATCAATGGAAATGTTTGAATCTGAGGGGCAGAGAGAAGAAAGAATGTAAAAATCAGAGACTCACCTACCTCTGGGACAATAGCAAGCAGTCTAACCTATGGGTAGGTGGAAGGCTAGGAGGATAAGAAAGAGAATGAAGCAGAAAAACACATTAAGAAATAACAGCCCAAAAGTTCCCCAATTTTTTGGAAAACATTTACCTCATATCCAAGAAGATCAGCAAATCTCAAGCAGGATTTACTTTAAAAAGCCCATACCAAGTTACATCACAGTCAAGCTGCTAAAAACAAATGAAAAAAAAAAAAAAAAAAAAAAAACAAAACTTCAACTTAACTCTAAAATCTGACAAAAATATTATAAAAGAGGAGACTAAAGACCAATATCTCTGAACATAGACACACAGAAAAAAAATTTAATGACATATAAGGAATTGAATCCAGAGATATATAAAAAGGATTATACTTCATGACCAATTGGGATTTATTTCAGGAATACAAGTTTGGCTTACCATTAAAAAATTAATCATAATAACTTACTATATGAGTACTAGAAGAATGAAGAAGAAAAACCATATGATCATTTCAATAGATGTAAGATAAGTATTTGACAAAATTCAACATCCATGCATGATCAAAATTGTCAGAAAACTAGGAATAGAAAAAAAACTTTCTCAACCTAATGAGAGGCATCTATTAAAAAACCAGCTACATTACACTTAATTATCAAAGACTGAGTACTTTTCCCCTAAGATCAGGAACAAGACAAGGATGTCCATTCTCCCCACTTCCATTCAGCATTGTATTAGAGGTCCTAGCCAGTGAGATAAAGCAAGAAAAATAAATTAAAGTCATGTAAATCGAAAATAAATAGAACTATTTTTATTTGCAGGCAACATGATCTTGTATGTATAAAATTCTGAATTACCCACAGAAAAAAATACTAGAATTAATAAATTAATTTAGCAATATCACAGGTCAATATACAAAATCAATTGATCAGAAGCTTGGTTTGGGACATGTTACATTTGAGATGTCAAGTTGGCAGTTGAATTTAAAATCTAGGGTTAGAGGAAGAGGCATGCCATGGAGATATAAATGCAGAAGTAAATTTTAGAAGATATTTAAAACCTTTGGATGAATGAAATCCCCTAAGGGATGAAGATGAAGAGGAAAGAAAAGCTGTCTGAGGACTGAGGGTACTTTCGTTCAGAACCTCTTCTAAGTATCACACTGTTGACTCTTCCTATGAGTCCAGATTGTGAAAGGAGGAACTTTTGGGGCTTATGCTGTGGTGGAGATTCAGGAGAAGGCAATATTTCCTTCAAGAGACACTTATTTGAACAACAACCATAGACTCCCAGTGGGTGTTAGAATTCTTTTGCCTACATAATAGGCTCTCATTAATACCAGCTGACTCTCTAGTTGGTGTTAATCTGGGTGGCCACAGGGCACTCAAAGGCTTGTGCCCAGAGAGAATTGGCCTAGCAGAGGAGTCAGTATGAATCTTCTTTCCATTGATGGCACAGCAGGAGGCATTTCTGTGATAAACACTAGGGCTGTTTCTTTCTTTGGCTTTTCATGCTTTAGCATCTCCATCTAGTCCATGTGCAGTATTTGGCTCTGGGGCTCTGGAGAGACAGGAATGCTCCGATATATCACCATCATCAACCTGCTGCCAGCCTCAGAGCTCTCCTGTTGATGTCTCTACCCCCAGACCTGGGAATATGAAAACTCTAGGTATTTTGCATGGCCTCAGGCTGCTGACAACTGCTACAAAATATGGAGCCAGATGGATTGACTTTTTTTCTGAAGACAAAACATAGCTTGTCTCCGCTAAGATATTATCTATTTAATGAGCAGAGGCAGTATAATTAAGGCCTTTCTCTAATGCTGTGGATGTGCCAAACCTACTGGAAAGTTTGCTTAGTTTTCATAAATCAAATTGGTTTGGACATTCACACAGTTGGGGGCCAGTTCTGACGTCTATTAATGGAGGCTGTCACAGCGGTGTTTGGTTTTCTCTTCTCCCGGGGAAATTGCCTTTGTTTAGAGGGAAGCTTCTTGGATGGTGCTGCTGACTATGGTCAGATGGCTGCTCTCAAGGCAAAGGCAGAGCATGGGATGAAGTGTTGCTCTCAAGTGGGAGATGTGAGAGGTAGTGGTGCTCTGAAGTCAGCCCTGTGGCATAGAGCAAGTTCTCCTGATCTGGGAGAACCCAGGATGTGTTAGGCATCCCCCGGTCGGTGAGCAGGGTTTAAACCACTTAGGTGGCTTTCTTAGCTCTACTGACTGCGAGAGGTCTTTAGCACGGTTCCACAAAGAACCTGGTGGAGTTAAGCATATTTGCAATTTGCATTCTAAACAAGCTGTTTGGAATAAATATGCTGGCTGCATTGTTTCCTTGGCTCTTATTCATTGGTTAATAATCTGTTATTTTTTGGAAACAGCTTTCTCTGTTGGCTTGGAAGAGGAATCCAGAGGAAATGCTGTGTTGGACTCTGTGCTAGTCTTTCAAATCAACACACGTGCAAGAGCAGTTTGGTCAAACCTGGCTACGATCTCATAGAAGCCTATGGCATGTAGAATGAGAGAAAAAGGGGACTGAGGATGGGGTGAACATGCTGTTGGCAGGTCTTGATTCAAGTGTGGCTTCTGATGGGCACTTGCTCAAGAGTAGAGAGAAAAGGGCAGGGGCTCAGGTCATATCCATTGAACTGAGCACACCACTTAGGGCCTCTGCAAATAAATCAGTTCCGAGGGAGGGGACCCAGGCCAGTGGGAGCCAGAGCAGACAGGAAATGCACAGCACACAGGCAAGGAAGCAGACAGAGAGCAGCTTGAGCAGTCTGGGGGTGCACTGAGTGACTCACCCTTCATCATGTGTGCTAGCTGTCCCATCACCCGGACTGTGGTACATACTTGCTGGACACAACATATTGTTGTGAAGCAGGTTCTTTTTTACTGCCACAGCTGCTCAATGATGTTTCTGAGTTGTTTCCTGACTGGTGGTGGTGGTGGGGGGGAGACGCCCAGAACAGCTGCAGCCTCAGTGAGACTGAGGCCCAGTGCCTTGTGCATTTGTGGGCCTAACAGTACGGGGCTGAACATGGAGGTCCTGTAAAGAGGTGACTGAGCTGAGCTTCTAGGCCCTTCCATGGTGACCTCCTCAGAGTACACTCAGCTGCTCTTGCAGAAGAACTTTTAGCTAGGGGTAAGGGGGCAAGGGGGGGATAAGAATCGATTTTTCCTGGCTGTGGAAGGCAGAAGGTGAGACCCTTCAGGGCTGTGGTGGTTTTGAGGTGGCCCTGTCACTGCATAGAAGAGCACCTCCATTATAACCTGTCTCCTGTGGGCCTCGCTTTCCTGCAATGCTGACAGGTGACTTGCCTTCTACCCCCACCCGGCACTGTTCAGAGAGGTCAGGACAGACACCACCTCAGCCTTCAAAGGGTGGCTCAGAATTTGACAGTACTTTTCCCAAGAGAAAATCCAGTTCTATTCAGCCAACATTTGTGGAGCATTTGGTCATGCCACGAATAACTCTCCCAAGAGAAAATCCAGTTCTATTCAGCCAACATTTGTGGAGCATTTGGTCATGCCACGAACCATGTTCTTTCTGTGGGGATAATCTGGTTCTTGGCCGTGGTAAGCTTCCAGGTCAGTGGGCAAGTAACCCCATTAACTCACACGAGTTCTCAGAGTAACTGCCAACATTTACTGCACTCACACATGGCAGACAATTTCACCTGCATAATCGCATTTAGTCCTCCCAACAGCTCCGTATGTTTGGCACTATGATTACTATCGCAGACGATACACATGCGGAGACTAAGGCTTAGAGAGTTAGGTAGCTTGACCAGGGCCACCCACCGGTAAACAGAAGAGCCAGGATTTAAACTTCAGAGCCCACACTCTTCACTAGAGCCAGAAGACTGAATTTACAGAGAAGAGATTTTCTAATCTAACTCTTATGATAAACAATGATATTATACACAAAATGGTGCTGTGGAGGGCCAAGGTGATTATTCTAATAGAGATGAAGGAAGGTTCTTAGAGAAGATGATTCATGAGACAGACATTGGCAACAAATGGAATTTCAACAAGTTGGTAGCTGGGGAGAAAAAATCCTCAGCGGGAGGACCCACTTTAGCAAAGGTGTCACAGGGTCAGAACTGAGCAGGGCGCATTCAGGCTGAGAAGTCTGATGTGGTGGGAACGTGGGACTTGTGAGAGAAGGTGGTGGAAGGTGACGCAGGAGAGCTAACATTCTGGAGTGTGACTTTGTGAGACAGACAGTGAGAGCTGTGAGGATTGGGGCCAGTGATGTATCTGATCCAAGCCCAGATTTGTGATTGATGGCGACATCCAATGAACACCAGGTGCACAGGTCGCTACACTCCTTGGGGAAGTGCGCCTACTAATATTCATGAAAATGTCCAATATCATTGCCACCATTCCGGAGGCTTTATATTCATTATCTCTAGTCTTTTCCACAGCCCTCCAAAGCAGATAAGGAATCTAAAGCTCAGAGAGGTTACGTTACCTTCCCAGGGCCACCCAGCTAATGAATGATGGAACTGGGAGTCAGGTCCTGTTCTCTGTGATTCTAAAGCCATGTTCTTTGCATGACACATGGGGTGTTTCTCAGAAGATTAGAGACA
>NW_007733703.1:84172-96357 GCF_000696425.1 Galeopterus variegatus | reverse complement strand
CGATAAGGAATCTAGAGCTCAGAGAGGTTACGTTACCTTCCCAGGGCCACCCAGCTAATGAATGATGGAACTGGGAGTCAGGTCCTGTTCTGTGTGATTCTAAAGCCATGTTCTTTGCATGACACATGGGGTGTTTCTCAGAAGATTAGAGACGAAATAAAGACTGTTTTTCTGAGCATCTTCACTCATGGGAGGCCACTTCCCAAGAGTGCATTGACAATGAGGCTGTCACCCAGTACTGATTTCACCTGCAGGGAGGGACCTTCCATCAGGGCCTTCCACTGCCCTTGCTGCTGACTCTGGGGCTGGGATCACACACAGGGGAAGGCACTTAACAGTGTGCAGTCTCTGAAGAGATAACTCTGGGAGAATCACTTGTATTCAGAGGCAGTGGGGACACGCCATTCTAAAACAGCCGAAGTCGCTACAAGCCTCCTCTGCACTGCTCGGGTGCACGCCAGTTTGGAATGAAACCAACTCTCAGCCAATTAAATGGTGTACGGGAGCATTGATACAATTCCGGGAGTAAGGACTCGTGGACAGTTTTTCCTTTGGTTGTTCACTTCTTTTGCATTACGTTTTGAGATTACAGATGTGAAGCCACAGCTGGTTTCCTCTTTTCCGTGAGGGCCCTTTGATAGCCAGTCAACTGAGTTTTCCACTGTTGTTTTTCACAGGTCTAACAGCTGTTGGCAACCACTTTGTGTTATTTTGTTCACATAATTACTCACTGAGCATGAAATACCCCGGAGCAACCATCAACATCTCAGCTGTGGCCTTGGTCATCACGAGGAAGTGGTTAAAACCTTGAGGACAAAATGGGGATTTCTTCCAACGAGGTTGATTCAGCTGCTAAGAGCAGAGCCTGACACGTGCGTTGAGTTCCAGTTAGTTGCCATGACATGGTTGCCCCAAGTGCCCTGAGTCCTGCCAAGCCTGTGACCTCAGAGAAGTGTTCTTGGGGAAGACAGACTGGCCTGGTCTCCCTTGCTCGTGACTGAAATTGAGGGCAGAGACCATTGAACCCCACATGGAAACCTCCTCCTTCCTGCCATGGGTTTGTCTGTTCCTCAGCAACTCATCTTTGGCCAGGAGCTGCTAAGAATTCACAGTTCTAGCACCTAGTAGAGTGTAGAAACTAAAAAGAGAAAACTCAGACTGTAACCTGCTCTCGCTCATGTAGGCTAATGGGCAGGTTGGGGAGAGAGACATGTGGCTTCTACTCCCTTCATCTCATATCTTGAACCACAATTGCTGGCAGTGGAGTTCAGGGTTGAAGGAGGGTGAGGAGGGTAAGGCTGAGGGGTTGCACTGGTGGGCACCACCAGGCGGTGTGATGGACACAGGGCCTCGAGCTTAAGGAGACACTTGGCAATAGCTGCCAGCTTTCTATTTGTGTGAAAAAGAGCCCTAGGAAGTGCTTTGAGTCTTGAAATACTAATCCTATAAATAGAAAGAAGAAAGGTTTTTCTCTTGGTGAGCTTCCGAGGACTGTGTTCCAAGGCCCTTGAGGAGGGAATAGGAAGGAATTTAATTTGCCACTGGAAGGATCTGCGTGTTGCAGGGAGGGGTGGTGACAGCGTTCTCACTGAGGACGCTGCACACGGAGGAGTCCGCCTCTCAGCTGGGCCTCGGCTCTGGAGGGAGCTCAGAGGACCCTGCATGTGTTTCGGGGGCCTTATGGAAAATCACTCATTTTTATTTGCACTGGGATTTCCATTTAGCAAGTTGATCCAATAGTCCCTCTATACACAGGGTTGTACAGGTGGCTGCCTAGTGTCTACTCCTCCAAGTACTGTCAAATTCTGAGCCACCAGCTGCTGCCTGCCTAGGCTCGGGATGTCTGCAGCTCTAGCCTCAGTTTCCTTGGCTTTAAAATGAAGATTAGAATTGCAGGCCCCATACAATTTGGGGGAAGATTGAATGATGTAATGCATGTAAAATACTCAGTTCAGTGGCTGACACATAGTGACTGCACAATTTGGTGGTTACTTTTTAAAATAAGTGTTTTATTGTTGAATAATTTTATATTTACAGAGAAGTTGCAAGGATAGTACAGAGGGTTTCCATATACCCCTCGCCCAGTTTCCCCTAATGCTAATGTCTTAAATAACTACAATACCTTTGTCAAGACTAAGAAACCTCAGCCTCCTTAAGAAATATCTTCACTTCCACATTTATTGCAGCATATTCACAATAGCCAAGGTATGGAATCAACCCAAGTGTCCATTGGTGGATGAATGAATAAAGAAAATGTGGTTTATATATCCAATGGGAAATTATTCAGCCTTACCAAAGAAGGAAATCCTGGCATTTGCTACAACATGGGCACTATCCTAAGTGAAATAAGCCAGGCAAAGAAAGGCAAATACTGTATGATCTCACTTATATGTAGAGTCTAGAAAAAGTCAAACTCATAGAAAGAGAGAGTAGGATGGTCGTTGCCAGGGGCTGAGGGGCGGTGGTAGGGGAAATGGGGAAAAGCCAGTCGAAGGTTACGAAGTTTCTGTTAAACAGGATGAATAAGTTCAGGAGATCATGGTACCTATAGCTATTAATACCATATTTCATGCTTGAAATTTGTTAAGCTAAGAGAGTAGATTTTCAATGTTCTCACCACACACACACACACACACACACATGTACACACACACACACGCACACACACACGGTAACCATGTGAGGTGGTGGATATGTTAACGAGCTTGATTGTGGTAATCATTTCACAGTGTACATGTGCATCAAAATGTCACATGGTACACCTTAAATATACACAATTTTATTTGTCAATTATATCTCGATAAAGCTGAAAATAAATAAATAAATAAATTTGAAGGGGATGGTCCACAACTTAAGAGAGTAAGACCAGGACACCAACATCGGCACATCACATTAACTAACTCAGGAGTTTACTTGGATTTTACTAGCTTTTCTACTAGTGTACTTTTTTAGTTTCATGATGCAAACCACCTGTGTTTAGGCTCCACACTCCATTTAGACTTAATTTTATTATACATCTCCTGTGGGTCTGTGAGACCCCTGAGGACAGGCGTGCGTTTTCTCTTATCTCAAGCACAGCACAGTCACACACGGGGGCCAGGGCACACCAGAGCTTGGGCATGCTATCAAAGACTTTGCTCTAATAACATCTTGCCTAAAATCTCTGTGATTTGGGGAGATCGTTAGGACCCATGTGGCAGTCCTCAGTGCTCCACCAACCATCTGACTCCCAGCCTTAGGAGAATGAAGCATACGGCCTGTGCACAGGGGCCTCCTGGGATTTGGGGCACGGGGATGGGGGACAGGCCACAGAGTCTTTGCATTGTTCTTGTGGCAGAAAAGGGGTCATGTGGCTTCCTGAGGCTCCTAAGCTAGCCTTTGGCCCTCCCTCCCATTCCAAGCCAGTGCGGGATCCGATGGCTTCTGCAAAATAGGCTCTGAGGCAGGAACCACAAGACCCACAGCTCTTATTGTAACCTGATTCCTTACAGCACAGGTCTCAGCTCTGGGAGCTCTGCTTTGAGATTCCACTGTAGAGGTTTAGAAAAAGCTTGGCTCAATTTTCTGCTGGAGGTCTGTGGTGGTAGAGAGAGAATGGTGGTGGCCCAGAGGGCTTAGGGCCTGCATAGCATCTTCTGGCCTCATGCTAGACCCTTCCTGTCTGGTCTGAGAACTGTGGAGCCTTCTGAGGGCTCTGAGAGATAGTTACAGGCCTGAGATGAGGTGTCTCAGCAGGGATCTCTGTTCCTGGGTCCACTGAGACTCTTATGAAGGGTAGGTAGTACCCTCAGCCCTTGCACTGGCAGGAAAGGACGAGTCTTCGTCATTGTCTTTCAGCACAGGCTCTTGGTTCTGCCTCTCAGGCCTGGCACCTTTACATGAAAGCCACGCTACTATCTAGTGGTTTGGAGGCCTGTGATTTGGGGCTGTGCAGCAGACGTCCGACACATGGAGTCCCAGGGCTCTCCCCTCCTGCAGCCAGCCTGCCCGGTGCTGGGGGATGGTTGACGACCAAGAATTTGCACTTAACACACATTCCTTCTCCAAACTCTCAGCACATTAATATTTTGAAACCTCAAATCAGTTTCTTCTCTTAAAAACTAGAACCACATGCCTGCAGAGGCAGTGGGCTGATGAGCTCTGATTTTTCCCATGTGAAATGGGAATTGCAGGTTGGAGGCAAGGACCTGCACTCCAGCCCAGCTGTGCCACAAAGCCCCATGTGAGTCTGGCCAGGTCCTTGTCCCTCCTGGGTCTTGGTTTCTCCAGCCATAAAACAAGGATGTTGGACCATAGGATCATCAAGGGTCAACCAGCTCTGACAGTTTATGATCCTTGTGGGGATGAAGACTCTGAAGTTGACTGGTTTATAGGAAAGTTTATTTGAAATCCATGAGGGCCTATGATTGCTTGTAAATGTTAGAGATGTGTTTGATAGTAAGCCTAAACACTGACAAAATGGCAAGAATGTAAACAGAGCTTAGAAAGGCATTTCTCCTGATGCCTGTGGATGAGAACTACAGAAACCGCATGGAGGAGGCAGGAAAAGGCGAAGACCTAAGCGGGTCTCTCAGGGGCCCTTTCACCAGGGACTGCAGGCAGGACCTCTGGGGCTTCTCAGAGCTGGGGCAGACCAGCAGCCTGGACACTCCCTTCTTTGCTGGTTATGGTAGCAGTTCTTTAGTTCTCTCCCAAAACAAGGCCTTGAAGCCTGCAGCCCTGGCTTCCCCACTTCCCTTGTGGAGGGCTCTGCAGACTCTCTGTTGCCAGTTTTGAATTCTTGTGGGAGCCAAACAACTGAACGATGCAGTCCCCAGCTAACCAATCTACAGGAAAGTGCAGCAGAGGCAATAGAGAGACTCCGGCCTGTGACCGGCCCTCACATGGGGTGTGTGGAAACCAGAGCATCCATAGGAGCTGCCAGGTGTGAGGCCTTCAGGTTTCTGGGATAAAATAGCTTTAGGGTGGAAAAGAGTTCTGCGGCTAACAACCTAAGTTAGGAAAAAAATTGGTGTGAAGATCAACCTGGTGTCAATCGGCTAGGGAAGCCCCCATGAGAAGGACGCGAGTCTACATGCCTTCGTTCTTTCCTGCATCAAGTGTTTACTGAGCATTTGATATGTGCCAGGTACTGTGCAGTTCCTGACTTGATGGTGGCTGGAGCCTGGCTGGGGAGAAAGGACATGGATAGGTGAACCATAGATGAGGAAGTGGTGACAAATGGCGGACAGGGTGGTCTGATGAGAATGGATGAGTGGCTCGGAGGGGGTGGCCAGGGAAGACCTCTCTGAGGAGGTGACTTATCCTGAGACTGGAAGGCTTAGGAGAAGCCAGTGTGCTGAGGGTGGGGGGACAGAAATCCCAGGTGGACACAGGAGCATAGAGAAGGCTCCAAAGCCAGAAAGGGCAGGGCTCGAGAGAGCGTGTTGGCCGAGTGGGGGACGCAGCATTGAAGGCATGTNGAAAGGGCAGGGCTCGAGAGAGCGTGTTGGCCGAGTGGGGGACGCAGCATTGAAGGCATGTATGTAGGGTTTCCCCGGTCATGTGTCCTGGGCAGTAGGTGGGGCCTTGGGGTTCAGATGGTTGTACAGAACAGCAGTCAAAGAGGACTATGTGTGCACCCATCAGAAACTTGAGCATGGACAAACCTTGCCCACTGGACTAAGCTCGGCATCCAAGCAGCTAAGTGCCAGACCCTTGCCTAAGAAGCTGAAAATCATGGCTCTCCAGGGTCTCATTCAAGGACACAGTGAATTAATAGAGGTTTTCCCACCTCCACCCACTTCCCCTGCCAAGGGGAAGAAATTGAAGAAAATGACTGTGGACACACAGCATGTACTTGACCCAACGTTTGGAAGAAGGGCCTGCTCAGCAGGAGGAGGGTGTGGATAGGTCCCAGGTGGGGCGGTGGCTGTGGCAGGAGGAAGTAAGGTTGCCACTGTCCTCATGGGGACTGTTGGGTGCACCCCTACACAAACACCTCCCACCCTCCAAATCCTCCTGTTCTTTGAGACCCAGCTCCAGTGCCAGCAACTCTGTGAAGCTTTGTCCAGCCTCACAGACCTTGCTGAGGCTTGCATTCTCTGGGCTTGTGAGGTTGACTCGGCTGTCTGGGCCACACATGGTAGACCCTTGCTATTCAAAGGTGGTCCATGGTTTGGCAGCTTTGTCATCATTAGGAATTGTTAGAAATTCAGATTCCTTGGGCCCTCCTAAACCTTCTGAATCAGAATCTGCATTTTAAGAAGGTCCCACGGTGATTCCTATGCTCATGACAGTTTGAGAAGCAGACCCATAGACCTTAACCAGCTGCTACCCTGTTACTCTGTCTCCTCCAGTGGTGGGACTCTGCTCTCCTAGACAGGGTGGTGACCTCCGAGGGCCAAAGCCCAGCAGCCCCTCTTGAAGCCAGGCTCAGAAGGATAAAGGCCCTCTAGGCAGGGACTTATTTGGAGGAGGTAAGGGACAAGAGGGAAAGAAGGAAAGAGAGAGCATTTATGAGTAGTTCATCCAGGTTCTCAAGAACCTGTGGATCTCTTGGGATGTTTTTTGTCTGATAACAGTTTTTGCTCTATGAACCCTGAACAGAGATGTTTATGAAATTAAGGCCACAACTTGGAGATATTGTAAGACTGAAAGTGCAGTGACTGGATCAATCATTTCCTTAACCCCAAATCCTGGAGATCCAAGAGTGGCTGTTTGTTCCTCCATTTCTTTTTCTAAGAGTCTAGCTTACAAAGGACAAAAGTCAGAGAAACCAAAATCATGAATCAGCACCAAGATATGCCAAGGACACTCCTCCCCTCCCCGCTTCCATGACTAGTCCACTCCAAGCTTGCTTAGTCTTGAGGATGGAGGGACATTACCAGTGTCCAAGAGGTCAGAGCTGCGTGAAATGATTGAGGAGGATGCTTCCTTTGGTGGGGTGGAAGGAGGCTTCCAAATGCAGTAAGTTGGAACCAGCTGGGGTCATCAGGGTGCTGCCTCTAACAAGGATGACTCAAAGACAAAGGATGACCCTGGAGGTAAAGCACAGTCACATGTTGATGGAGCGGAGCTGAAAAAGTCTTTCAAAGCCACTGATTGTTATTAAGAACCTGCTGTTAGCCCAGCCCTGGCCATTTCTGGGGAAATGAGAGGAAGGTGCTCAGTTCAGTGTCAGGCCCACAGGGGCTGCTCTGTAAGAGTGGTTTGCTTACAGTTAAACAGAACCGAGAGCACCCAGTGCTCACCCTTGGGTTGAACTTGTCATCTTATTGCATTGGAGGGTTGCAGGGAAGAAGCTCACTTTCTGCCTCCTACAGGCAGCCTTTCTTGATTGCTCTAGCTCTATCTCCTGATCGAGAGCTTTGTTTGCTCAGTTTATTCATGGAATAATGTACTGTCATCTGTTGGTCAGCTTCTTGCCTTCCTCTCCAACCCCATCTCTCAGCATTTCCTACACCAATTTATTGTCATTCAGTTCCAAATCCATTCTTATTTGTCTGCTCTGTGTTAATGAAGGTGGGTTTTGTAAATATTTCTCCATTGCCAGCTGGCACAATGCAAGCATTGATAGAAAGAGTTGGAGGGACACTGGATAGATACAGGGTTTTCTTCTCCTGGTTCCTGTNGAAAGGGCAGGGCTCGAGAGAGCGTGTTGGCCGAGTGGGGGACGCAGCATTGAAGGCATGTGTGTAGGGTTTCCCTGGTCATGTGTCCTGGGCAGTAGGTGGGGCCTTGGGGTTCAGATGGTTGTACAGAACAGCAGTCAAAGAGGACTATGTGTGCTCCCATCAGAAACTTGAGCATGGACAAACCTTGCCCACTGGACTAAGCTCGGCATCCAAGCAGCTAAGTGCCAGACTCTTGCCTAAGAAGCTGAAAATCATGGCTCTCCAGGGTCTCATTCAAGGACACAGTGAATTAATAGAGGTTTTCCCACCTCCACCCACTTCCCCTGCCAAGGGGAAGAAATTGAAGAAAATGACTGTGGACACACAGCATGTACTTGACCCAACGTTTGGAAGAAGGGCCTGCTCAGCAGGAGGAGGGTGTGGATAGGTCCCAGGTGGGGCGGTGGCTGTGGCAGGAGGAAGTAAGGTTGCCACTGTCCTCATGGGGACTGTTGGGTGCACCCCTACACAAACACCTCCCACCCTCCAAATCCTCCTGTTCTTTGAGACCCACCTCCAGTGCCAGCAACTCTGTGAAGCTTTGTCCAGCCTCACAGACCTTGCTGAGGCTTGCATTCTCTGGGCTTGTGAGGTCGATTCGGCTGTCTGGGCCACACATGGTAGACCCTTGCTATTCAAAGGTGGTCCATGGTTTGGCAGCTTTGTCATCATTAGGAATTGTTAGAAATTCAGATTCCTTGGGCCCTCCTAAACCTTTTGAATCAGAATCTGCATTTTAAGAAGGTCCCACGGTGATTCCTATGCTCATGACAGTTTGAGAAGCAGACCCATAGACCTTAACCAGCTGCTACCCTGTTACTCTGTCTCCTCCAGTGGTGGGACTCTGCTCTCCTAGACAGGGTGGTGAGCTCCAAGGGCCAAAGCCCAGCAGCCCCTCTTGAAGCCAGGCTCAGAAGGATAAAGGCCCTCTAGGCAGGGACTTATTTGGAGGAGGTAAGGGACAAGGGGGAAAGAAGGAAAGAGAGAGCATTTATGAGTAGTTCATCCAGGTTCTCAAGAACCTTGGAGGAGGCTGTGGATCTCTTGGGATGTTTTTTGTCTGATAACAGTTTTTGCTCTATGAGCCCTGAACAGAGATGTTTATGAAATTAAGGCCACAACTTGGAGATATTGTAAGAATGAAAGTGCAGTGACTGGATCAATCGTTTCCTTAACCCCAAATCCTGGAGATCCAAGAGTGGCTGTTTGTTCCTCCGTTTCTTTTTCTAAGAGTCTAGCTTACAAAGGACAAAGGTCAGAGAAACCAAAATCATGAATCAGCACCAAGATATGCCAAGGACACTCCTCCCCTCCCCCCTTCCATGACTAGTCCACTCCAAGCTTGCTTAGTCTTGAGGATGGAGGGACATTGCCAGTGTCCAAGAGGTCAGAGCTGCATGAGGTGATTGAGGAGGATGCTTCCTTTGGTGGGGTGGAAGGAGGCTTCCAAACGCAGTAAGTTCTCAGGAACCAGCTGGGGTCATCAGGGTGCTGCCTCTGACAAGGATGACTCCAGGACAAAGGATGACCCTGGAGGTAAAGCACAGTCACATGTTGATGGAGCGGAGCTGAAAAAGTCTTTCAAAGCCACTGATTGTTATTAAGAACTTGCTGTTAGCCTAGCCCTGGCCATTTCTGGGGAAATGAGAGGAAGGTGCTCAGTTCAGTGTCAGGCCCACGGGGGTTGCTCTGTAAGAGTGGTTTGCTTACAGTTAAACAGAACCGAGAGCACCCAGTGCTCACCCTTGGGTTGAACTTGTCATCTTATTGCATTGGAGGGTTGCAGGGAAGAAGCTCACTTTCTGCCTCCTACAGGCAGCCTTTCCTGATTGCTCTAGCTCTATCTCCTGATCGAGAGCTTTGTTTGCTCAGTTTATTCATGGAATAATGTACTGTCATGTGTTGGTCAGCTTCCTGCCTTCCTCTCTAACCCCATCTCTCAGCATTTCCTACACCAATTTATTGTCATTCAGCTCCAAATCCATTCTTATTTGTCTGCTCTGTGTTAATGAAGGTGGGTTTTGTAAATATTTCTCCTTTGCCAGCTGGCACAATGCAAGCCTTGTTGATAGAAAGAGTTGGAGGGACACTGGATAGATACAGGGTTTTCTTCTCCTGGTTCCTGTGAGCCTGGTTTAGTAGGCTCCTGTAGAGCATGCTTTCTGCAGGGTTCAGGTCCTGAGACCATATGGTTTCTGCTATGCTAGATTTCTGCAGTGGATGCTTTCCCAGTGCCTGGCTCCTGCAGAGGGGGCTTCTAGAGTTCCTGCAGTGCCTGGTGGCCAGCAGCTCCCTCCCCCTGCAGCCTGACATCTTTTCTGGCAACTTTCCAGTGCAATGCCCCAAGCAAGCCACCTCCTTGTGAATGGCCTCCCCCAGCACTCCCTCAGGTAACTGTGAGTTCCAAGGTATGACACCTCTCTTGAAACCCCAGAGGGCAGATTCCCAGCAAGTTCCACCAGCAAGACATCTCCACGACTTTTCTCTTATCCAGTAAGCCGTGACTCTACCCTCTCCAAGGTCTTAATCCCAGTCCTGGGGGAGGGAGGGGCTCTTCCTTGAGCACTGTATCTCAGCCCTAGGGGTAGTGGCTGCCACCTGTATCTGCTATTCTTGTATTCTTTACAGTTTTCTTTAACTCTTACTAGCCATTATTCCAATCATTTATCAATAATTCTTTATATTAAGTTTTTTCAGCTTTAATTACTGTGTGGTGTCTGTGTCCTGATTAGACCCTGTGGGCAGAATTTTGAGCAGTATATTTGGTTGTTCACTAGTGTGAAATGAAAGATGGCCAAAAATATGGATCTACATTGATTTATAGGCAGTTGCTAATGGTTTGGCTGGTTGGTCAGGGACTTGTAAAAATAGGATTGGAAGATTAGTGACAAGAGTCTAGGCAAGAGGTATATGAATGGACCTCTCTCAGAAGGCACAAAGTACGAAAATATGTGTGTCCCATATGAATGCCCAAAGGGCATCATCCACTGTGAAAGAGGTCAGTAATCAGGTGGACAAAATGACATACTCAGTAAATGTCAGTCAGCCTCTCCAGCCACCCCGGTGCTCGCTTAGTGTGCCCACGAACATGGGAGCCAAGTTGGCAGGGATGGAGGCTATGCAGGGGCTTAGTAGGATGGACTTCTCCTCACAAGGCTGTCCTGGCTAGTACTAGAGCTGGGTAACTAATCTGCCCACAGCAGAGACCAGCAGTGAGCCCCTGATATGACACTATCCCCTGGGGTAACTGGCCAGCCGCCTGGTGGTAGGTTGATTACACTGGACCTCTTCTGTCATGGAGACAGATATTGTCACCACAGGATAGACTTATATTCTAGATATAGATTTGCCTTCCTTGCACATAGTGCTTCTGCCAGCAGCAGCATCCATGAACTCATGGAATGCCTTAACCACCATCATGGCATTCTCCATTGCATTGCTTCTGATCCAAGAACACACTTGTCAGCAGAGGAAGAGCAGCAATGGGCTAATGCCCATGGAATTAACTGGTCTCACCATGTACCCCATTGACTGGAAGCGGCTGGGCTAAATGAAAGTGTAATGACTTACTGAAGACTCAGTTGCAGCACCATTCGAGAGGCAACGCGCTGAAAGGATGGGTTCTCTCTTACAGGACGTAGCATATGCTTTGAATCAGAGACCATTGTGTGGTTCTGTCTTCTATAGATAGAATACATGGGTCTGGGAATCAAGGGATACAAAAGGAGTTGCATCTCTCATATGTCTAATAATCCATGCACAGAATTTTTGCTTCAAACAGGGGCTACAACTGTGATTCCATTAAAAAAAGATGAGATCTGGTCATTTTGGACTTAAGGTCTGCTATAGTCTGAATATGCCCCCTGAAATTCATGTGTTGGAAACAAGCCCCAATGCAGTAGTGTTGGGAGGTGGGGCCTATGGGAGGTGTTTAGGTAATGAGGGTGGAAAGGATTAATGCTGCTATAAACAGGACTTGTGGGAGCAGGGTCGCTGTCTTTCACTCTTCTGCCACGTGAGGACACAGTGTTTGTCCCCACTTGCCCTTCCACCTTCCACCATGTAAGGATGCAGCAAAAAGGCCCTCACAAAGTACCAGTGCCTTGATCTTGCACTTCCCAAACTCCAGAACTGTAAGAAATAGGTTTCTGTTCTTTATAAATTACCCAGTCTCAGGTATTCTGTTATAGCAGCACAAAACAGTTACGACAATCCCACTGAACAAATCAATTGGCAGAAAAAGGAGTCACTCTACTGGCCAGAGTGATTGATCCTGATTACCAAGGGGTAATTGAGTTGCAGCTACACAATGGGGGCAATAAAGACTGCTTCTGGAACCTGGAAGATTCTCTGAGGTACCTCTCAGTAGTTCCAAGCCCAGTAGTAAAGTTAATGGAAAGCCACAGCAACCAAAACACAGGCAGGGTGATTAAGGATTCATCTCTTTCAGGAATTAAGGTTTGGGTCATTCCAGCAGGTAAAGAGCCTCATTACTGAGGTTCTGGCAGAGACTGGGAGAAGCACAGAATG
>NW_007733703.1:81844-83422 GCF_000696425.1 Galeopterus variegatus | reverse complement strand
AAAGACTGCTTCTGGAACCTGGAAGATTCTCTGAGGTACCTCTCAGTAGTTCCAAGCCCAGGAGTAAAGTTAATGGAAAACCACAGCAACCAAAACACAGGCAGGGTGATTAAGGATTCATCTCTTTCAGGAATTAAGGTTTGGGTCACTCCAGCAGGTAAAGAGCCTCATTACTGAGGTTCTGGCAGAGACTGGGAGAAGCACAGAATGGTTAATGGAAGAAGGAAGCCATCAATATCAATTATGACCTCAAGACCAATAACAGAAGAGAGGACTGTGCTAGTTTTGCATATTTTCTTTAGAGGAGGAGGGGGCTACAGGTTGGATGAGGTTTGAGAAGCCAGAAGGAGGGAGGCGAGTTGCCCATAAGACTGACCCATCTCTACCCCCCACAAGCTTCACTTGGAAGATAAAGGAGCTGAAGGCGGTAAGAGTCAGTAAATGAGCTTGTTCATGATGGGTGGCCACAGAAGGAATGGCTCATTGATGAGGGATATTTCCTTAGAAGACCTCAGGCTCCAGGACTGGGATTGTCCCAGGAATTCTGCAAGTACATGCTCAGGATTCTCACAGGGAACTTTGTTCTCTCTGGGGCTGGAAAGCTGGGTGATACGTGGATGTTTTGGGTGGTGGTGTCAGGGGTGGAGGCAGTGTTGGGACCTGCCATGTGGAGCCTATTTCTCAGTGGCAATGGTGGCCAGAGAGACACAGCATGCTTAGGGAGCAGCTGCTGGTGGGNTGGTGATACGTGGATGTTTTGGGTGGTGGTGTCAGGGGTGGAGGCAGTGTTGGGACCTGCCATGTGGAGCCTATTTCTCAGTGGCAATGGTGGCCAGAGAGACACAGCATGCTTAGGGAGCAGCTGCTGGTGGGACCCAAGTGTGGCATTTCCAGCAGGGGAGACAAGCATGGACAACCCTCCAGGAAAAAAGGGCCTGAAGTTATGAGGATGGGTTAGTAGGTGTAAAAATGCAGGAGCCACTCACACCCCTTGATCTCTGGCTGTGAGAGAAACAGCATCATGTATTGGCTGCTGGTTTAAAAGTTAAACAGCATCCTATTGGAGAGCTCCTAACCTTGCAAGTGGTGGTCTGTCAACCAGCCATAACTAAGGGTTCAGTAGGCTATTCCAATATTCTATAAGGCCAGATGATTCTGGAACATAGAGTGTGTATCAGTTGGGGTTCAGTTAGGGAAGCAAAACCATTATGAGTGAAATGAGGCGAAAGGCTTATCTATGAGGATTCGACCTAATGCAATTGGAGGAGCGGTGAAGAAATCAATAGACAGCTGTTTGCTTTGCATCTCATGGTGGGCCTGAAGTTGCTGCAGGTCACAGAGCTGGCGGTCAGGAAGAAAAACAACATGAAGTGGTCAGGGCAAGGACAAATGAACCTGTGCACGATGACTGATTTTATATGTCACCTTGGCTATGCTACAGCGCTCAGTTACTCACTTAAACCTGAATCTAGATGTTGTTAACATCTAGAGTCAGTTGACTCAGTAAAGGAGATTACCCTTGATGATGAGGGTGGGCCTCATCCAATCAGTCGAAGACCTTAAAAGCAAAAACCATGG
>NW_007733703.1:73267-80972 GCF_000696425.1 Galeopterus variegatus | reverse complement strand
TGGGTGATACGTGGATGTTTTGGGTGGTGGTGTCAGGGGTGGAGGCAGTGTTGGGACCTGCCATGTGGAGCCTATTTCTCAGTGGCAATGGTGGCCAGAGAGACACAGCATGCTTAGGGAGCAGCTGCTGGTGGGGCCCAAGTGTGGCATTTCCAGCAGGGGAGACAAGCATGGACAACCCTCCAGGAAAAAAGGGCTTGAAGTTATGAGGATGGGTTAGTAGGTGTAAAAATGCAGGAGCCACTCACACCCCTTGATCTCTGGCTGTGAGAGAAACAGCATCATGTATTGGCTGCTGGTTTAAAAGTTAAACAGCATCCTATTGGAGAGCTCCTAACCTTGCAAGTGGTGGTCTGTCAACCAGCCATAACTAAGGGTTCAGCATCAACCAGCCACAACTAAGGGTTCAGTAGGCTATTCCAATATTCTATAAGGCCAGATGATTCTGGAACATAGAGTGTGTATCAGTTGGGGTTCAGTTAGGAAAGCAGAACCATTATGAGTGAAATGAGGCGAAAGGCTTATCTATGAGGATTCGACCTAATGCAATTGGAGGAGCGGTGAAGAAATCAATAGACAGCTGTTTGCTTTGCATCTTATGGTGGGCCTGAAGTTGCTGCAGGTCACAGAGCTGGCGGTCAGGAAGAAAAACAACATGAAGTGGTCAGGGCAAGGACAAATGAACCTGTGCACGATGACTGATTTTATATGTCACCTTGGCTATGCTACAGCGCTCAGTTACTCACTTAAACCTGAATCTAGATGTTGTTAACATCTAGAGTCAGTTGACTCAGTAAAGGAGATTACCCTTGATAATGTGGGTGGGCCTCATCCAGTCAGTCGAAGGCCTTAAAAGCAAAAACCAGGGCTTCCCAGAGAAGAAGCAGTTCTGCCTGTGGACGGCAGCATCAGCTCCTGCCTGAGTTTCCAGTTCTCCCACACGCACTGCAGGAACTCAGCCCGCGCCACTCCTGTGTGCATTCCCAGCAGCGCTGAGCACAGGGCTTGGCCCAGAGTGGATGCTCAATAAATATTTCCTGTATCGAAACGACATCCATCTGTCGGAGTCGGTGTGAACAGAGCTCTGCCTTGGGGCAGAGGCGGAAGCTGAGGGACCTAGGAGGGCTTTTCCTGTCCTTAGATCCTATGACAGTGAGCGGGAAGAGCTCCAGACTGTGAATAGGTTGTTGGGAGACAGAGTGGGAAGAGAATCTGTGATCTGTAAAGCAAAATGAAAATGTAGGGGGAGTGCTGGAGGAGATGCAGGTTAGGGGAAGACTCCGAAGCGTGGGCTTTGTGAGGAGTGCTTGCTGCCGGCGACAATGTGTGCTGGTCGTGGTGATGGGCCAGGGCTTTCTAGGGGCTTCCCGTGTATTAACTCATTTCACCCTCACAGCCACCCACCAGATAAGTACTGTGATCATCCCTGTCTCACAGTGGGGAAGAGGGAGGAACAAAGAGATAAGTAGCTAGAAAAGGATTCATTTCTCCCCCTGGGTTCTCCTTCTCTAGGCAGATCCCTGCAGGCAAAGGGAAGTGGGCCTTTTGTCTACCATCATTCCAGCCTAGAGCACCACTGCTTTGTCTAGAGTTTGCCAAGAAAGTCCCACAGGGCTGAGTGAGTTTGCTCCCCTCTCAGGACCCATGGCGTGCTCTGCGTCAGCCCTGGTGGTCTTCAGTGCGGGGACAGATTTCTGTGCAAATCTTTCCACTCAGAGCTGCAGCGCTGGCTTTGAGGCCACATGTGTGATTCATAAAGTTTGCCTTTTGCACAGGACTTGGTTTCCAGAGCATTTTGGCTTGAGCACTACAAGCTTTCAGGAATTTCAGCTGAGAGAGGCTGTCCACAGATTGCTCGGCTATGTACGTCCTCCCCACGGCTGTGAAGTTTGGCCCGGGTGTTCTGTTATTGCTTGGGGATCAGATTTTAGAGTTTTATTTTTATTAATATTCTTTTCTGAAAGGATTTGGCAGGGGGTGGATCTGGACCAACGCTGATTTCTTCAGGTTCATCATTATTCCCATCTGACATCCACATTTGGCCTTTTTCTGTCAATTTTGAGCCCATTTGCCATGTTGATTCACATCTTCTGTATCCCAAGAGCTGGTCCTTATGCAGTGTGTGGAAATACGAGTGTGACTATGGGTGAAGGAAATTTGCAACTGTCACATTAGTTGGCTTTATGAACTCTGTATTTACATTTTTTTTTTTTTTTCTAAACCAAAATAAGTGTGACTTCAAAGCCAGGGCCTGGTGTGGGATTTGATCTTGGTCCCACCTGGAGCTCCTGCCCCAGCTGCTCCTCTACCCCTGGGTATGAAGCTCTCAGGACCATACTGGCCAGCATCCTAGGGAAGGTGTGCTAGTCCCCAACCTACAGTGGCCATCCTTATGTACTCCTTGTCCAAGCCCTCGAGGTCTGGGTTGGGCAGCTTGGCTACTTTTGCACCCAGCTTAGGCATCAGACTGTTGCTAAGGATGAAAGCCCTGGATCCCAGGTCCTGCCTCTCCACTCAGCTGTTTTTCTTGGCGGTTTGCTAACTTTCTGCCATGCTCCCAGGACACTGGGCCTTGCTGATTATGGAACTCCTGAGACACCATCTTTTCATCTTCTCCTAGTTCTGGGACTGTTACCCTTGTTTATGGGTTGTATTGTGTCCCCTCCAAAATAGATATGTTGAAACCATAACTCCTAGTACCTCGGAATGTGACCTTATTTGGAAATAGGGTCATTGCAAATGTAATTAGTTAAATCAAGTTGAGGTCATACTGGAGTAGGGTGGGCCCCTAATCCTGGTGTCTTTCTAAGAAAAGGAGAAGAGTCACAGAGACACGTGGGGAGAAGGCCATGTGATGATCAAGGCAGGGATTGGAATTATGCACCTGCAAGCCAAGGAACACCAAAGATTGCCATTGCCAGTGACCACCAGAAGCTAGGAAGAGGAAAGGAAGGATTCCCCTACAGTTTCAGGGGAACCAAAGCCCTATAGACACCTTGATTTTGGACTTCCAGCCTCTACAATATAGTGAGACAATACCTTTCTGTTGTCTTAAGCCACCCAGTTGTGATACTTTGTCATGGCAGCCCTAGGAAATGGATGCACCTCCATCTCAGGGTAAGTGGCTTTCCTGTCCTCCAAACAAAGCCACCCTTCAGGAGGGTCAGCATAACCCCTCCTCAATGGGCATTTGGATAGGCACTCACCATACTGAGTGCCCTTTTTAGAGGATGAGTGTTCAAAGGGGATGCTGAGACCAGACGTTTTTCTTCTATTTACCAACCCTGTAATTTATTTCTATCATTATTCAATTCTCAGCAAACCTATACTGTATAGCAGGTGATGAAAGCTAGTTAGGTTTTAGGGCCAACACCCAAATGTATGAGTTTTTCCTTAAGTTTACTCTTGTGGAAACCAAGCTGAGACCCTGGATTAGTGAAAAGACATTTCTCAGAATGCTCAAACAGCAGGGCTGTCTGTGGGAAATGCAAGACTTGTGAAGGTTAAATGTTTGGGAAATGCAAACTGTTGCATATTTTTATGGCACATGGTAGCCATAATCAGGACATGAGCTATGGGATAAATAAAACCAACAGTCAGCTCTTGTCCTCTGTCTATAGAGCACAATGTTGGGGTGTTATTTCACCTAGCCTTGAGCTAGGTGGTACTGGTACTGTGTGGGTACTGGGTACATAGCTCTGTGTTTTGGTCTTTCCCTGCTTGATGTTCACTCTTGAAAGTCCCAGCCTTGAATTTTCCCCCATGATCACTCAATCACCCTTGGCATTAGGGCTCCATATTAGGATGCTCTTCCTGGTCTTCAGCAACTTTATCAAGGGCCTTGGTTCTTACCTAACCCTTGGAGAGAGATGGCTTTCAGACCAGCTTTAGCATGTATAGACCTAGTCCTGGCCTGCATGTCTGTTCCTGGTTTGTGCATCTGGGAGAACACAGGGAGGATATAGTTTGAGAAGAGATGAGGTCTTTAGGCATTGGAGGGAGAAAGGCAGGAATTTCTCCAGAATGGCGAATGGCCAATACAAATTATGGCCAATGAGCAAAGATGCAAGTAAGAAAAGCAGTACTGAGCCTCAGCTCTGAGAGATTCTGTCTTATACTGTTAGTCTCCCAACAAATGTTTATTGAGCAGGTGCTATGTACCAGGTGCCATGGAAACAGTGATAAAAAACCAGATTGAAATCCCTGCCCTCCGGCATTTACATTCAAGTAGATTGCAACAAGAAAATGAACAGGAAGACAAGCCAGGAGGTCTTATGCTGGAGGGATTAGAAATAAATCGGGAAATGGCATATGCTGGGGCAGGATAGAGCTGCACAGAGAGCCTGGTGCTGGCGGCATGTGTTAGTGCAGGGCTAGTGTCAAGCCACTGTTAGGATTAGATGATGGGTGTAGCAGATCTCATTCAGAGCATACTGACCAGTTTTCTAGATGTTTCCAGTGAAGGAGATGGAATCAATAAATTCTTCAGCTAAACAGCATCTTCCCTTGTGAGTTAAAGAAAAAGGAAAGATGTTAGTGGAAAGAGAAGGGGTGGAAAGAAGAAAGGCTGACACTGGCCTCCAGGCTTCTGTTCCACAAAGACCATGATCAGCAGGCATGGCCCAGCGGAGCCTCTTGCTGGGTGCCCTGAGGACGACTGCCCCCACAAAGGCCTGTGTTTTCAGTTGCCACCCAGCGTGGGGGTCACATTGTGGTTTCCTGGGCCTCCCATGTGGGTTTCTGTGTTGGGATGTCTGCAACAATCCAGGAGCTGGCCTCTGGCAGTGGTCAGAGTGGGAAACATTGATCACAGACTAGTGTGCAAAGTGACTGGGAGGTGGGAATCCCAAGTGGGCTCTCTTGATCCTCATTTTACAGGGTTCCCCTCTGCCCAACAGATCCTATTGTGCTACAAATAAAGAGCTGCTGACTGTGTGTGTCTAGTCTGGATTCCCTAGATAGGAGTGTCAGCAGCACCTGCTGGTCTGCCTCTGCCCTTAGCAGGTTGCCACAGGTGACAGGATGCATTAGCCTGATGAATCAGCCTCCAGGGATGTTCTCTGTTCACTGCAAAACCTTCTGGCCTTTTACAAAAATGCCTAATTCAAGCGACCTGACCTAACCATTGGCTTTGGTCAGAAGTATGCGATACACAAAACATACGCACACTTATACATAACTATTCACATACACACACATGTACACATACACATACACACACACACACTAATACACATACACATAAGAGTTCTGGAGTTCATTCTTAATCCATTGGCTGTGTATTTTTGCAAACTGCTAATGGACATTACCCTATCTATGCTGATCTAATAATCAGATAATTCCCTTTCTAATATATTTTGTGAAGAGCAGGATTCTAATTTGGCTCTTTGCTCTTAAAAGTTAACTCTGGGCAAAAGGGCGCTCTTCTCTTCCTGCCACAAATTAGGAATGGTTTCCCTGCTTTGGAGCCTTCATATTTCGTTACTTCATACTGCCTTATGAATAGCTCCTAAATAACTCAGACAGTCTGTGTTTGTGAGGGGCATGTGTGTATGTGTTGCAAGCCAGGATTCTGGAATGAAGGAGAACTAGGTGTTGGAGCACAGATGATTGTGGTATATAGCTGCACTTGGGACTGATGCCTCCACGCATTCCCCAGGCCTTTAACTGTTCATATTTTAATCGGAACGTACTTCTGGCCCATGTGCGTGAAATTTACCTTCGGCCCATCTAGCCAGGTGGTAAGCTGGGAGATTGTAGCTATGAAGGCATTTTTTGAAAAAATTAAAAATGTTTGAGAGTCACATGCAGTCGTGAGAAATAATAGAGATATCCTCTGCTCGCCCTACCTAGTTTCTCTTGATGACATCTTGCAAAACTATAGTGAAATAACACAACCAAGATGTCAGTGATAATACAGTCAAGATACAGAACAGTTTCACCATCACAATGACCCACCCCCACCCGACTCTGTCCTTCTCCATTTCTATAATTTTGAAAGACATGGTTTTCGTCAGGTCCACCTTGGTGAAGTTGACTTTGTTCCTCATCAGCATCCTGAGCCCTCTGCCGTTTGGATGGATAGATCGGCTGTGCTCTGTGCTCTTACACAGTCAGCACTGTGCTGTGGCGGCCGACTGTGCAGGCTCGAAAGGCCGATTGCTTGGGTTTGAATCCTACACATCAGAATTACTAGCTGTGTGACCTAAGACGAGCTTACTTAACTTATCTGTGCTTCAGTTTCCTCATGTGCAAAATGGGGATGACGACAATAGGACACAGTTGAGAAGGCTGTTAAAGGATCAACCAAGTTAATAGATCTAAAGTACCAAGAACAGCACTCCTCAAGCCTTGATGTCATACATATCACCTGGGTCTTGTTAAAATGCTGCTTCTGACTCAGTAGATAGGGCCTGAGATGCTGCATTTCTGCCAGTCTCTTGGGTGCTGCTGCTGTTGTTTCACAGCCTGCACTTTGAGCAGCAAGGACTCAGAAGAGTGCCTGACACAGAGTAAGCTCTCAGTAATCGCTGGCCATGTTTTCCCAGCATGAGTCTGAAGCTATGTGGGATAGAACCTGAAGCTGCAAGCCTGAGCTTCGGGTTCAGTCCCTGGAATATCCTTGACTTTGCCAGTCCCGGGGCCAGATTGGACCCCCAAGAATGGGGCTGATGGTCAGCCTTAAAGGAAATAGGTGAGAGAGTGTAGATGGTGCCCCTGGTCCCAAATCTCTATCCCAGTGCTGCATCCTAGAGGAAGAGGCAGGCCCCAGGAGTCACTTAGCTCCCTCACAAGCTTTTCCTCCACCTGGACAGGCAGATGTCAGCAGCCCCAGACAGGTGAGAGAAGCAAGACCTTCTGTGCCCAGGAGCTCTAAACTGCCAAATGCTGCTTAATATGTCAGTGATGATAATGGGAATGATGGACATGTCCTGAGAGCAGCCTTACAACGTACCCTCATGGAGTCTCCGTGCCTCCAGTTGCCATGGTTACCAGCCTTAAGCAGCCTTGGGGGCCTGCCCTTAATATGTCAGTGATGATAATGGGAATGATGGACATGTCCTGAGAGCAGCCTTACAACATACCCTCATGGAGTCTCCGTGCCTCCAGTTGCCATGGTTACCAGCCTTAAGCAGCCTTGGGGAAGGTGAGCAAGCTGGGATTTTTCTGTCCAAGACAATTGGAAAGCCATCTTGCAGGCATTAAATCCCACAGATAACACAGCCTCATAGTAAAACAACACAGACAGCCCATCAGTGTACCAAATTAAAAGTATCATCTGCCTTTCCTTCCCTTCTCTCATCCTCCTCTCGAGGAGTAGCCACTGTTAACTGACTGGTGTGTATCTTTCCAGTCTTATCTCTATGGGCACACAAATATATGTTAATATATAAACAATAATGAATCATACTATACACATTGTCTTGCTACTTCAGCTTGTGTTTTTCACTTCACAATAATCCTGGACCTTTTTTCCATGAGCATCTACACACAACGGCGTGAATGTACCATAGTGTAGTGAAATCATGCTTTGCTGATGAACACTCAGCTTAACTCTAGAGTTTTACCTTTACAGGTTGCAGTGAACATTCTCTAGGACAGATGCCTGAAAGTGGCATTGCTAGAGCCAAGGGTAAGTGCATGTATGCTTTTGATAGGTGGTGCCTTCCAAAAAGATCCTGGCCTCCACCATTTCCCTCCCACT
>NW_007733703.1:71766-73249 GCF_000696425.1 Galeopterus variegatus | reverse complement strand
CACTGTTAACTGACTGGTGTGTATCTTTCCAGTCTTATCTCTATGGGCACACAAATATATGGTAATATATAAACAATAATGAATCATACTATACACATTGTCTTGCTACTTCAGCTTATGTTTTTCACTTCAAAATAATCCTGGACCTTTTTTCCATGAGCAGCTACACACAACGGCGTGAATGTACCATAGTGTAGTGAAATCATGCTTTGCTGATGAACACTCAGCTTAACTCTAGAGTTTTACCTTTACAGGTTGCAGTGAACATTCTCTAGGACAGATGCCTGAAAGTGGCATTGCTAGAGCCAAGGGTAAGTGCATGTATGCTTTTGATAGGTGGTGCCTTCCAAAAAGATCCTGGCCTCCACCATTTCCCTCCCACTAATGGTGTGTATGGGTCCACTTGACACACGCTCCCCTGTTATTGCAGGCTGTCGTCAAGCTTTATCGTTCTCATCAGTCTGCCAGGAGAAGGATACCAGCTCACACTTGTTTTACACTGCGTTTCGCTAATCCCTAGAATGGCTGAACATCTCTTCTAATGTTTGTCATATGCATCTCCCTTGGCCAGGGTGGGCCGCCTGCCCAGCTCAGTTCACCACCGAGGAAGCCCCACTGAGAGCTTCACCAGAGGAGGTAAGCAGTATTTATTTGTTTAAAGTAAAGACTCTGCTGCAGAAGCAGTCACTGTAGCCCCCTGAGGGCCTGCAGCTCTTGTTGGAAGAAACAAGAAAGCTTCCATGCGACACCAGACTCTTTTTGTTCTGGTAACTGTTAATGTTAATCGTCATTCTGTACCTGTGATGGTGCAACTCCAGCCAGCCCCTGTGTCTAAACAAGAGGCCCAGCCATGGACCCACATGGTCTTGAGACAGGGCAATGAAGGCCGAGCTCTGGGCCTGGAGCCGGCAGACTGCAGTGAAGACCCCGGCTATCCCCATGGAGGGCATGGGCGAGCTACCCTGGCTCTCTCCCCCTCATCCTCTGGGCCATCTACCCACCATTGGCCTGCCTCACCCCCGTGTCTGGTCTCATTGCACCCTTGGCTTCTGCAACACTGTTTTTGCCAGCTCCTCTCCCTGCTTTTGAAGAGGATCCTCCAACTCCCTCTCTACACATCCCAGCGGCCTCCCGAGAGCACCAACTGGGGCAACTCCAGTGTCATCCCAGCCATCTGGGTTCCAGTCCACACTGTCCGCTGCTTTTGGAGCAACTCCATTGGCACTCTGTGCCCCACATCTGAATGTGTTTCTCCATCAAGCTTCTCATCCTGTGTGCCATGTCCTAGTAAATGGTGGTGACTAGCCACTTAAACCAGAGACCTCAAGAATCAGCCCTTGGAACCAGCCCAAATGTCCACCATCAGATGAGTGGATAAGAAAACTGTGGTATATCTACACAATGGAATACTACTCTGCTATGAGAAAGAATGAAATACTACCATTTGCAGCAACATGGATGGACTTAGAAAAAATTATATTAA
>NW_007733703.1:70735-71620 GCF_000696425.1 Galeopterus variegatus | reverse complement strand
ATATGATGTTGGTGGGGAGGGGAGAAAGGGAGAGGGAAAAGAGGAAAGGGTAAAGGGTCACAAAAATCAACTACAATGTATATTGAGAAGTTAAAAGAAAAAAGAATCAGCCCTTAGGTCCTCCTCCTCTGTTGATATGAACTTTTCCATGACTCTCCGTTACCCACTGAATAAAATGAAGGCTCTTCAGATTTTGCTGTGACTTAACTTTCTGGTTTCCTCCTCTGAGTTCCCTACATGTGTCCTATGTTCAAGTCAAATTGGGCTATTTACAATTACTTGCATAATTACAGACTTTCTGGTCCTGTACCTAGAGTAGGATTTCTCAACCTTGGCATTACTGACATTTTGAGCCAGATAATTCCTTCCTGTGAGGATTTTCCTGTGTATCGTAAGTTGTTTAACAGCATCCCTGGTCTCTACCCAGTAGCATTCCCCACCTCACACCAAGACACAACAATAAAAAATGCCTTCAGACATTGCCAAATGTCACCCCTGGGAGACAAAATCTCTTCCTGGTGAGAACCACTGCTCTAAAGTCATATTCTTTCATCTGCATGGATAGCCCTCTCCCATATCTCCCCATTGCTAATTTATAATGTAGTGATAAATTTGAAAAAGCAAATTACAGGAAAGTATACACTAGATTGTTATATGGGCAAGCGAGTGAGGGCTGGAACAGAATATGCAGAAATGAACATAGTTATGTAAGCTATGTTTCCTTGAGCTACTGTTGTGTGTGGTTAAAAGTGTGACCACTTTTTACAGAATCAAACTGCATTTGGCTGTCTCTCACCTCCACCTGTTATTGCAAGAGTCTAGCCCCAGAAATTCCAGGGAGCCCTTTATGTCCTGTGGCCTGACTAAAGAATCTTTTTTTTTTTT
>NW_007733703.1:51810-70345 GCF_000696425.1 Galeopterus variegatus | reverse complement strand
GATGAGCTGGGCCTCCAATCCAAGGGACAGAAACCACAATAGACTCATCCTTCTGACCACCTAGGCTTTGTTGCTGATCCAGCATGACACATTTGACGCTCTCCAAGAAGGCTCCTGTGTCTGTCAGGCAATGGGCTCCAGTAGCCTGCCTCATGGCTCTCCAGACATGCCCAGCATGCCCAAATCCCAGGGCAAGTATGGACCCATTTGGAATGAACCCTCTATGACAGTGGGAAATGGGATTATGAATGAATTTTTGATATCAAATTTTCTTAGATACTCTTGTCATTCTTTTTGAAAAACTATCTGATTCATCATCCAATCCTGCCTGCAAGACTTCCAAGCTTCCATTAGGCCTGTCTGCTCCCAGTACGATGCACTGTGGGCTCTTGCTCTCCTTCAAGTGCATGGGACTCTGTCATGGGACCTTTAACAGGTCTGTTCTGTTGGGTGATTATATGGTACTTTTCTCTCCCCCTCTAATACGTACACTCCTTGAAGACACAGAGTGCCTTAAACCCACTGTGGGTACCATCACTGTTACGTGAAACTCCAGCTATGTGATTTGACTCCTTGAGTATATAACATCCCTCATGTGCCATGAACTGGTGGCAGAGGTGAACTGTATATAGCATGACGTCCTTCTGTGGAACATCCAGGGCATGAGGATCCTTGACTCACTCTGCCACCACTTCACTGGGACCCTGGCCAGCTTTCAAAACTTTTCCACCTCACAATGTCTCATCCATAAAATGGGGGAAACAGCCCCTATCCCTGGGGTCTGGTGAGATTCTGTATTTAAGTGCACTGAACCACTGAGAGGAAAACTTCTCCATTTATTAGAGGGCTATTTTCAGTAATCTGTGCATTTTAGACCAGGAAATAGTGATGTGGTTTTTCAGTAAAACACCCCAGTGCTCTCTTGTTTTCAGATATCTTTCACATAAAGTGCTTATGTTCAGGAAGAACTCAGCAGGCTGGAGTGAGGATTGAAATCCAATTCCGATCACTTCTGGCCTACATCTCTCTGCTACTCAGATGTTTTCCTGTAGTCTGGGGGAACTTCTAGATGCAGGGACCAACTTACAAAGAATCTTTTTTTTTTTTTTCCTTTTTGTCTTTTTTTACTGACCAGTAACGGGTTCGCAACCCTCGGTGTCGCGCCCGTACCGCACTCAGTCAGTGAGCGGGAACTGGTCTCCACATGGGATCCGAACCCTGGGTGGGAGCGCCGCCGCGCTCCCAAGCGGTGCACTCTCCAGTGTGCCACCAGGCCGGCCCATGACTAAAGAATCTTATGACAGATAATCTTATGCCCTTCCCGTGGAATCTGCCCTGGCCTCAGACACTTGTCAAGTTAGGTGATGCCCACACACAAGCCACATGCAAGGCACCAGTGTCCTTCACCAGGAGCACAGATCCTAGAGGTCTCTATGTGGCCCTGAATCTCTGGGGACCCTCATGGTGCACGGTCTCTTTAGGTTCTCTGCAGAACTACGGGCATGTGATTTTAATGCAACTGCTGTTTGCTGCTTAGACAGGTATCCACGGAAGGTTGAGCTGGGCCTCCAATCCAAGGGACAGAAACCACAATAGACTCATCCTTCTGACCACCTAGGCTTTGTTGCTGATCCACAGCCATGGCTAAAAACCAGGGCCTCATTCCAGGAACAAGGGCTCTGGGAAGATTTGGGGAAAGCTTTAATTTCTAATAGAAGTCCGTTGCTCAAGGCATCACAGAGAGTGAGTTTAGCAGCCATGGCTAAAAACCAGGGCCTCATTCCAGGAACAAGGGCTCTGGGAAGATTTGGGGAACGCTTTAATTTCTAATAGAAGTCCGTTGCTCAAGGCATCACAGAGAGTGAGTTTAAGAGCAAGAAACGTCACCTTTCAGGAGTCCAGCTGAGAGCTGTAAGGGATCTGGAGATTGGAGTTACTGCTTATTTGGAAAAGGAAAACTGTTCCCCTCTCCCCACCATGTTCATTTCGGAGGACCAAGGGGCAGAGGGTGTGACCATGGGGAGGGAGGAAGGAGATTGGATGGTAGGTATAGCTGTAACAATGCCTCACTCATCCAGAATTATGAGAATAAGATTTACCATGAGTGTATTTCCCTGAATACAGAATATTAATCCTGTGAGCAGATACTGAAAAAGTATAATCATTTGAAGAAGAAATCTTTCTAATGGGGTTGTACCTCCTCCAGCTCCTTGAAAGGGACACATGAAATGGCATTTTGCATCTTCCATATTTCAGCTTTATCTGCGGCCTTTTGCACCCTGAGTTCTAGCCAGTCTCCCATTCCGTGTTCTGGAACGTGCCTTTCCACCTCTGAGCCTGTGGTGTGCTGGTCTCCTGTGTCTGCAGCCTGCGCATCTTCAGCTCTGGATTCTCCTAAGAGCACTCTGCATACAGTTGGTACCAAATAAATATCTTTGAATGAACAACTTAGGGCCATAAAACCCTGCCATTTACAAGTTCTGTCCAGTTGGTAAAGCACTTTTATTTATTTATTTTTCTTCAAATAATAACCTTTTCAGGGGTATCCACAAGGGAGAAAGATTGTTCACTGCTTTACTCTACAAACATTTTGTCACTTCCTACTCTGACCCAGACACGGTGCCAGGCATCAGAGCATAAAGATGAATCGAACCTGGTTCCTTCCCTCAATGAGCTTATGATCTAAAGTCAGGAAGAAGGTGGATACAATTCAACATGGCAAGGGCTCTGCCGTGGGTGTCCCACATGCCACGGAGCGTAGAGAAGGGCCTTGGTTCCCTTTCAATGGCTCAAGGCAAGGGTGTTTTAAAAAGTCTCTGATTTCCATCATTCTCTCTTTTCTCACTGTCACTTCTTGATATACCTGGTACATCTACTTCTTGTCATTCCTCCTCTCTTCTAACCTGCTGCTTCTAATTTACTGGTTTTTAGGAAGTTGGATGGTGGAACTTGTGGAATCAGTATCCTTCTTTACAGAAGTGGGTTTCAGCCCTGGCTGGCTGCACATTTAGGCACCTGGGAAATGCACTTAATCTCCTTACTCGTGTCCCACCCTCAGAGATTCTGATTTAATTAGTTAGGGTGGGTCCCAGACCACCCAGCTGATGCTAACTTGTGCCCAGGATTTAGAACTATCTTATGGGTAAGTCTAAATCTATAAATTCTAATAAGGTTTGGGGATAACCCTAGTCTCAACTATGAAATTAAGTGCATGGACTTTGTGATAGCTCTTTCCTAAATACAAAATCTACTTTAAAATCTCTGGGGTGTGAGACACAGTCCTGGCCCCTCTACAAGGTATAGCAGCCAGTACAAGGGTCCAGTTGAGAAGCTGCCCAGGGCCAAGAAATGGCGCCATTATCACTCCAAGATGTCTTAATACCTCACAAGCAGTCGTGAATAGTGGTTGAGTTCATGTGTTTAAATCAGGTGTTCAAAATCTCAGCTAATAAATATTGGTGCTAACAAGGGGCCAGAGATTTCATCACAAGGGCCAAATGATAAAAATTCAGGATCCTATAAGCTGGGAAGCTTTAAGACTTATGGTTTGAAAACTGAATATGAGCTATTTATATACCCAGCAATGTTTAAAGTAACCTGACATCCATAAAGTATAGCTAGTAGGGCAAAGTTAAAAAAGTAGTGACAACCTGCTGCCTTCTAATTTCTCCAATGTCTTCTCCCAAAGGCCAGCTTAGTCAGGCTCTGGCTGCATCCAGTAGTCAGTGACTTGGGTTCAGAGAGCAGCCGCCTGGTGCTATTTGACATACTCGTATCAGGTTATTTCAGCCAATTGTCAAACATTTATTGAGCACCTACCATGGGCCTGGCCTAAAGGAACACAAACATGGATAAACACAGTCGTTGTCCTTGGGCAGTCACAGTCTAGTGTGAGACAGACACAAATGTATGAAAAGTGGAATCATAACCCAGGACATAAGTCATAGCTGCCTTCTCCAGCCCCTGGTTGCACAGAGCAGTAAGCAAGGGCTGAAGAAGGGGCAGGAACTGAGCCTGCCATGCAGGATAATTAGCATGTTTCCCTTGCCAAATGTATGAAAAGTGGAATCATAACCCAGGACATAAGTCATAGCTGCCTTCTCCAGCCCCCGGTTGCACAGAGCAGTAAGCAAGGGCTGAAGAAGGGGCAGGAACTGAGCCTGCCATGCAGGATAATTAGCATGTTTCCCTTGCTTTTGTCCAGAAACAGGTAATGCAGAGATGAAGCAAAGCAACTTAATGCAACAGACATATAATGAGCATCAACTCTGGGAGGGGCTCTCTGAGGAAGGCAGAGCTAAAATATCCATGGCGTGAGACTTCAAAGATGTTGCGGCTCAGCGAGGAAGGAAAGACATGTGCTTGGACTATTCTAATGTAAAAGAATGTCAATAACAACAACAGCAATAATAATAATGGCAGCTACCCTTCAGCGGGCACTCAGTGTATGCTTGGCACAGTGCTAAGTTCTTGTCAGACATACATGCCACACCTATTCTGTGATGTCAACGTGTCTGTCACTTTATCTTTGAAAAAATAGAGACTGTGAGAGGTCAGCTAATGTGCCCGGGAAAAGACACCCTGTAAGGGACCTGTCAGAGATCCAGTCCAGGTCTGTCTTCTCCACACTTCTGTCCTGCATCCTAGGTAGAGAGGCAGAAAGGAGATCTCAACGTGTCTGTCACTTTATCTTTGAAAAAATAGAGACTGTGAGAGGTCAGCTAATGTGCCTGGGAAAAGACACCCTGTAAGGGACCTGTCAGAGATCCAGTCCAGGTCTGTCTTCTCCACACTTCTGTCCTGCATCCTAGGGAGAGAGGCAGAAAGGAGATTCTCGGGGGTTGGAGGTGGGAGGGGACACTGCTGTACAGGGTCTGCACTGGGTTCTCCCACAAGCAGACTCAGACAAGGATTTGAGTGCAAGTAGTTTATTGGGAGGTGATCCTGGGAAGCACTGGTTGGGAGTAGGGTCATGAAACAGAAGTGCAGGGAAGGGACCAAGTAAGGGTACATAATCGAGCAAGCTACCTCTGTGGGCACCTGGATGTTAATCCCACCAGGAGCTCAGCATGGTAACATTGACCATGGCTCAGAGTTACCCCAAGAGCATGGTGAGGAAGCTGGGGATAGTTATCACCACTCTCAGCACCCACCATTATCTGAAGGCTGCGTCTCAGGGCATTAACTCTCAGGAACCCTGGCTTGCCTGTGTGCTAGGAAGTATCCCCCACCAGCAGGGAGTCTCCAAGTTTTCAATAAACAGCCTCATGCACAGAGGTGATGCCCAGCTCTAGGTGTGTCTCTGGGTGTGCAGCCACTGGACAATGGTGCCCTGAGGCTGAGGATGAAGAGCTGGCAGCACAAGTCTTCAAACTTTCCTCCATGCTCAACAATTTGGAGATCAACAAACTGGGAGTTTGTTAGTAAACTGGTGTAGAAGTCTCTGTAGATGAGTTTTTCAAGCCATACTGGACTTTAGGGCAGTAGACTTGAATATGAGTCTCAGCCTTGCCATTTTGTAGCTATGTGACGTTGGAGCATTACTTAACTTCTCTGAGGCTCAGTTTTCTCATCTGTGAAAAGGAACATCTTCCAGGCTAGCTAATGCGCAGCAGCCATCTAACCCAGTCCAGACCTGGTACACTTTCTGGAGACCTCGGGGCAAATGACCCATTGTGCAAGCTCTTGCCCTGTTCTTAAATTGAGCTGTCAGCTGAAGGCATCCCTGAGCTTGTTCTCAGCTCCCCACTGCAGTCTTTTCCAGGGGCGGACACAGAAGGTGGGTAGGAGCATGGGTTTTGGAACAAGCAGGCTGGGCAGGGTGCTGGCACTGCTGCTCCCTGGCTGGATCACTGCAGGCAAATCATTCAATCATTCTGAGCCTCAGTTCTCCCCTTTGTCCTATGGAGATCAAATTCTCAATCTTCCTACTGTTGTTGAGAAAATTAAGTCACACAGTGCGTTGTGTGGTATGCAGTGCACAGCAAGGACTTGGTAAATGTTAGCTTCTTGTTATAATCACTTTGCCCTGGGAGGGATCCCACTCAGGGAGCCCCACCTGGAAGAAGTCCTGACGTCATGGAAGCAGATGCTCTTTGCCTGTCTCTGTCTGTAATTGTCAGGCTTTGTTCTCCTCCACAATTAGACATATCGGGTTCAAAAGAGACATTGTCTCATGCTAATGAATAGATTAATAGCCTCCTTCCCCAGATGCAAGAGACTTTATCAGCCTCTTGAAATGTTGATGATGTCTCAGAGAGGGAGCTTTATGGAGCCACGCCTAAATAAATAATTCAACCCTGGTACACCTGAGCCCCACCTGTGTCTGAGAGGTGGGAACCTGTGGCCATGGCACAGAGGACTGGCTTGGGAGTCAGCCAGGTGGCACATGCAGTGCGTGCCCATGGGCTGGCCCCTGACCAGCTGTGTAGGGAAAGATGAAAAACCTGACTAAGACCAGAGGATGGAATAAGGCTGAAAGAGGTAGAGAAAGGAAAAGGAATGCCTTTCAAGCTTGGGCTCAAGCTGGCAATTCATAGGAGTGCCAGGCAATCCTCTGGGCAGGCCAGAGGATGCCAGACAAGCCCAGCCCTGGAGTGGGGGGCTGATTGTCACTGGTGAGCCAATGGGCACTGTGCACTAGGCTTTTCCCTTGATGCAGGAGGCTCTCCAGAAGGCCAACCACGGTGCCCTTAGCTGAATCTTTCCTGGCTTGGTGTTAGTCTCTAAAGCTTAAACATCACCAGTTCCATTTCTTGCTCTGGTTTGGGGTACAGACCCCCAGTACGTGAGGGGCTCCTCTTTTGTTTTCCCAAAGAAACCCAATCAAAAATTTGTTTCCTTTATCACTGAATGCATATCCCAGCTGGCTGATGTTGGGGGCAGGCCTGTTGGCAGAGGGTCCCGGCACTCATCTGGTGGGAAGCCCCACGCATGAGCATTTGATGAGGCCTCACACTTTCTCACTTTCCTGTAGGAGGTCAGCAGCCTATGGAGGAAGCATAACTTATTTAGGGGAAAGATGCTTCCAAACAATTGAGAAGAATATCAGTCTTTTAACAAACACAACCTGATTTTATATTTATTCTTCTGATTTCATAATAGAATTCAACCTACTCTTTTTAAACTGTTTTTAAAATTATTTACCAGCAATAGAAGGCACTAGGTATCCCCTCAACCCCCCTGCCAGAGCTAACATTTTAATTTTAGAGACAGAGTAAAAGAAAAACACTGAGACCAAAGTATCAAGTGTTTTAAGAGAAGCCCCCAAATTATAGGAACTGGCCTTCCCAGAGGGATTGGAAGTCTGAGCAAAGCCAACCACTAGCTTCCAAATTGATTTTCAAACCAAAATTGGAACAGTTCTCAAATACTCCCAGGATTTGGGGCTATTAATACTGAAGAACAATAGGAAGGAAAGAGTGAGTGTGTAAGGGGTGATTTATGACCGAAAGGAAGTTGCAAGCTCGGAAACTTGTATGTAACCCAATCACAGACCCCTCTGGAGATGTTCCAGGGAAGAGATGGAGAATGTAAAGGGAGAGGGTTTCTGAGGGATATTAAGGCTTATAAAAGGAGGTAATGTGGGCTTTGGGCCTGAAATGAGCAAGTAAGGAGCTGGTCATGTTGAACTTCTCATAACCACAGCAGGTTTTTGTGCAGCTGTCATCAGCACCTGAGACACTCCACGAGCCTTTCCTCTTATTTATTTCTTAACCATTAGTCCATCCCCGAGCAGGTTAAATGGCAGGAAGAGAGTCTCCTTCCAGAGTGTGAGACTGTGACCACTGCTGCTCACACTCAAGGTCTCCTCTTATTTATTTCTTAACCATTAGTCCATCCCCGAGCAGGTTAAATGGCAGGAAGAGAGTCCCCTTCCAGAGTGTGAGACTGTGACCACTGCTGCTCACACTCAAGGTCTTGTCCCAGATGTCAAGTTCTCAAGTGTCAAGGTCGAGGTTCCAGCTGCTAACCAGTAAGGCCAGCCATGTCCAAGTCGGAGTGGAGGTGGGCAGGAAAGTGAGATTGGGCAGTCACATCCTGGCCAGGTGTTCTGGGAATGGACACCTAACCTCACCATTTTTTATAACTCTTGCAAAAGTAATTTATTATTTATAGGTTTGTTGAGGGTAGAATTGATACACGATAAATTGCACGTATTTAAAGTGTGCAATTTGATGGGTTTTGACATATGTATATGCCAGTGAAACCGCAAGTATGGTCAAGATAATGAATGTATCCATTACTCTCCCAAATTTCCTCAGGCCCTTGTAAATCCATTCCTTCTTCCCTCCCTGCATCTACCTCTACCCTTAGGCAAACAATGATCTGGTTTCTGTAATATAGATTAAGTTGTGTTTTCTAGACTTTTTAATAAACGGGATCATACAGTACGTATCTTTGTTGGTCTGGCCTCTTTCGGCTTAATTATTTTGACATTCATCCATGTTGTTGCATATGCCAATTGTTATTCCTTTTTGAGTAGTATTCCATTGTCTGAATATACCACAATGCGTTCATTCATTCACCTGCTGATGGGCATTTGGGTTATTTCCAATTTGGGGATATTACAAATAAAGCTGCATTGAATATGCAGGTACATTGTGTGGTAATGTATTTTTTTTAATTCTTTGGGTAAATACCTAGGAGTGGAGTGGTGAAGTTGTATGGTAGGGGATAACTTTCTAAGAAACTGCCAAACTGTTGTCCCAAGTGACTGTTCCGTGTTGTGTCCCCACCCGAAATGTATGAGAGCTTCAACTGATTCACAAGCTCACTAACGCTTGATATGGACACTTTAGCCGTTGTAGTGGAGGTATATGGTATCTCATTGGGATTTTAATTTGTATTTCTCTCATGAGAAATTTTGTTGAATACCTTTTCATGTGCTTGACATTTGTATATCTTCTTTGGTAACATGTCTGCTTAAATCTTTTCTCATTTTTTAAACTGGATGGTTGGTCTTATTATTGAGTTGTAAGGGTTCTTTATATATTCTAGTTATAAGTCCTTTGTTTGATAGATGCTTTGCAATAAGTTTCCGAGTCTGTGGCTCGTCTTCTATGTCTATAAGAGTGTCTTTTAATGAGCAAATAATTTAAATTTTGACGAAATCTGATTTATTGGGTTTTTTTTAATGGTTTGTGTTTTTTTGTATGATATTTAGGAAATCTTCCCAAATCCAAAGTCATTTAGATTTTTCTCTGATGGTTTCTTCTACAGAGTTTCATAGTTTTAGCTATTGCAATATGTGTCTACTATTCATTTCAGGTTCATTTTTATATATGATTTTTATATGTGGTATGAGGTAAGGGTTGAATTTTGTGTGTGTGTGTGTTTTTAAACATATTGTTATCTAATTGTTCTTACACAATTTGTTTCAAGGCTACCCTTTCCCCATTGAATTGCTTTGGTATCTTTGTCCAAAATCCATCAACCATGTATGTGCAGGTCTATATCTGGACTTTCTTCTAAGTTTCATTTTTGTACATATTTATCTTTATGAGAGTTCTACACTGTCTTAATTGCCACAACCTTATAATACATCCTGAAATCAGGTGGTATAAGTCCTTTATTATTGTCTTCCTTTTCAAAGTAGTTTTGGCTAGGTCCTTTGCATTTCCATACACATTTGATTTGCCAATTTCTACCCCCAAAATCCTGTTGAGATTCTGATTGGAATCATGATGAATTTATAGATGAATTTGCTATAAAATTTGGATAAATTTTAGGCATTATTTCTTCAAGTATTTTTTCTGTGCACCCCCTTTCTTCTTTCCTTCTGGACCCCAATTATACATACAGTTGGCCATTGGAGTTATTTCACAGATTACTGATGTTTCCCTCATTTTTTTCTCAGTCTTTTTCATCTCTTGTTTCATTTTCAGTAGTTTCTATTGCTGTGCCTTTGAGTTCACTAATCTTTTGTCTGCAGTGTCTAATTTTCTGTTAACCTCACCCAATGTATTTTTTCATTTCAGACATTGTATTTTTTACATCTAGACCTTCTGGAGCACAGAAAGTGTAGTTACAATTTCCTTTTAAATGTTCTCATCTACTAATTTTATCACCTGTATCATTTCTGGGTCTGTTTCTTTTGTCTGATTTTTCTCCCGATTCTGTGTAATATTCTCTTGCTTCTTTGCAAATCTGATTGTTTTATTGGTTTTTTTGTTGTTATTGTTTGTTTGTTTTTGGATACCACACATGGTGAATCATACTTTTTCTGCAGGATATTTTTGTATTCTTTTAAATATCCTTGAACTTTGTTCTGGAATCTATTTAAGTTACTTGGAAATAGTTTTATACTTTGAGGCTTACTTTTAAGCTTTGTTAATCAGGGCCAGAGTGGCCTTTAGTTTAGGGCTAATTTTCTCCACTAAAGAGGCAATATCCTCTGAATATGCTACCTGATGCCCTATGTATAATGAGGTATTTTTACTCTGGTTACTGGGAACATGAACTATTCCTGGCTCTCTATGATTGTTGGTGATTGTTCCATCTGTTCTTTTCTAGTGGATTTTTCCACCTCAGTTTCTTCACATGCACGTGATGATCAATACTCAGATAAAGACTTGAGATTTTGCAGATCTCTGGAGCCCTCTGTGCAACTCTCTCCTCTCCTGTGACACTCTCCTCTCTGCTACTCTGGGCTGTAAGTTCTAGCTGCCTTGGCCTCCCCAGATTCTTTTCTCAGGGAGACTGTGGGGCTCTGTGTGAATTTCCGCTCTCTGCTGTGGCCTGGAAACTCTGCAGGCAGTAATTTGGGGTACTGAATCAGACTTACCTCATTTGTTTTCTTTCTCTTGGAAATCACTGTCCCATCATTCAATGTATGGTTTTTTTGTTGGAAGGTACCAATTCCTGGTTCTCCATCATTCTTAGCCTCACACTTAGCCAAGGCAATTCCTTGATAGTTCCCAATCTGGCCAGGGATGGGGCAAGGTAGGATTGTGTGTGTGTGTGTGTCTGTGTTTATATGTATGTATGTGCATGATAAATACAAGGGTACTTCTAAAAGTTCATGGAAAAATTTGTATTCTTTTCATTCTATTTTTCCATGACCTTTTTTTCTTTTTTAAAAAAGGTCTCAGTGGCTTTTATTGTGATTCTAGTATTGGGCAACACATCATTCCATGAAATAAAGTAAGTGTTCCTTCCATGAACTTTTTGAAGTACCCTCGTGTATATGTGTACACATACCTATGTATGAGCACAAGTATGTCTGTACTCTCACAGACATTCATGCCTTTCCTTGAGGACATAAAGAAAATCAGCTAATCTGTACAATGTTTTGACTGTGTGCAGGGTATTCTTGCAGGATGTACATCAATTATATTCATTTGGGGTAAGAAAAAAAAAGAGAAGCAAGTGCTGCTGGGAGGGGCTTCCCACTATCAATTCTAGAGTGACAAGAAGTGGGACCAATTGAAAATATAACCCAAGTCCCTGAAATGGCCAGATACATGTCCTTTCTAAAAATAAACAGCAGGTGATAATTCAATGTGGTGTGTGTGCATGTGTTTGTGTGTGGGGGGGCAGTTAAAACAATACCTTGTACTGGCACAGTCTTTTATAGTTTCAAAAATGTAATCCTATCCATGATCTCATTGGGAGGTGCAGCATCTCTGTATTGTTATTGTGATTATTACTAACCATCATTTACCAATTCTGCTTCTGAGAAATCGTTATGTGGCTGAATGAGAAAGGGTAGAAAGGATTCATGTCACTGGATGGCTATTGCTGTTTCTAAGATCTGAAGTCCTGCTGGGGAACTCTGAGGGGGACAAGAGTGACCCTCCACTGTTAACACTTCTGCTTCCATCTGCAGCATCAGTCTCAGCCCTCCACTGACCAGACTGTACCTCTGGATCACACACATAACAGAATGAAAATGGAGACAATACTCTGTGTTTAATCAATATTGGCCACGGAATGGGGTGGGAGGAAGAAAGGTCTGGGAATGAGGAGAGATCTAGGGTATGGAGAGTTGAACCTCATAAAAGCATTTTTTGGTGTGGTTAAGGCCAGCATTGTTGGCACTGTACTTTTACTGCCCTCTCGGGATCTGCAGGAGCTGGGAAGTGCCTCCAGTCCCAATCTCGCCTTCTGCCAACTGGCATTCTTGCTGAATCAGCAATTCTTGAGAAATTTGCCTCTGATCTCTCTTGGAACATTTCAGTTCTATATTCACAGATGGGATGAGGGAGAAATTTCTAAAAGCAAGGACTTGGCTAGTTGTGGAGGCACAAGTTCTGATTTGGAGGGAGCATCTGGAAAACACCCTCCTGAGCATGTGCTAAAGAGCTGGGTGGTCAGCCGTGCTGAGACAGGGTGAGGCCAGGCTTCCGGACATCTGCCCAGAAGTGGGCCCAGTGGGAAACTCAGCCCATCATCATCAAACTGCGCACAACCAGAGGGCAAACGCTACCTTGCTCTTTTTAGTCCTCAGTAATTGGAATGTGGGTTAGCAGCCAAGGCCAGGGTTCCTCGTGATGCCTGGACTTTGGAAATAATGCCATGGAGTGCCCGGGCAGGGACGCCCTGTAGGCATCATTTCTCACTCATGGCCTGGCTTGGATCCTGAATGTCCCTATGGGTTTTGAAATGGATGAGAAGTAACATCCTTCCTGCAATGTTGGCAGGCCAGGTGGTGACCATGAACTCTGGTTTCAGTGCTGCAACCTAGGATGTCAGTCTGGCAGAGACTTCATGCTGGCGATATCTAATGGCTGGAAGGGACCTGTTAGGTTGTCTTGAACATCCTCCACCATCGCTTATTAAAGGCATTATTACTTTATTATTTTGAGTAGGTCATATATACTCATGATACAAATTTCAAAAACACACAGGGGAAAACTATGAGCAGTTTTCCTTCTTTTCCTGGCCCCCAGCTACCCGGTCCTCCTCCCCAGAGTTAACCAGTATTCCGGATTCTTGCATATCCTTCTAGAGGTACTTTTTGCACAATTGAGCAAGTATGTAAATGTGTGATCCTTTTATTTTTATCCCCCTCCCCTTTTCGTTTTCCTCCACAAATGGTAGTGGTAACAAGTTGGTTTTAGAGACACAGACTGTGAGATGGAGATTTGCAGGGCAGGAATTTCACTGGGGAGTGCCCTTGGGATCAACATCTATAATGGGGAGGAAGGAGCAGGATTGAGCAGAGGGAGGAATTAAACTGTATTGCAATCTCAACGGAGGCCTCAGAAGACCCCATGGGGAGCTCTGGAGCTGGGGCAGAGTTTCAGGGTTGTCCAAATTTGGGGTTAGGGAGGCAGGCCTTGGATCATCCATTGGATATGTGCAAAATTTCTGGAAGGCTGCTCTCTTCAGCCATGGGCACCCCCTGGAGAGGGACTTGGCTATCAGCCACCAGCACTCACAGCAGCTGGGGGATCTGGGTGGCCCAGCACAGCATCCACTGCAGCAGCATATGCTAAAAATAGTTATGTATGTTGCTTTTTTCACTTTACAGTAGATCTTGAAGATTATTTCACAACAGTGCATAAGTGTCCTTATACAATTAAATTTTTTTTCTTTTTTTAAAAATTGAAACATAATTGATTATACATATTTGTGAGGTACAGAGTTGACTATCAATACTTATATACAATATGTGATGATCAAATCAGGATAATTAGCATATTCATCATTACAAAACGTAATCATTCTTTGTGTCCATTAACCAATTTCTCACTTTACACATTTTTTTAATGGCTGCAGAGTGTTCCGTTGTGTGGGTATAACATAATTTATTCAGTTCCCCACTGATGGACATTTAATTTGTCACTAGTTTTTGTCACTAGTTACACCCGATTCTGCAGTGTTGATTTGTCTTTTCACACACATGTAAAGTAGTCAAGCTGCAGGGTCAAAGACTATGTGCACTTTTAATTTGGGATGATATTATCCAAAGCCATCAATCCATTGAGGTTGTATCAGTTTATACTTCCACTACCAATGTATGAGTTTGTCTGTTTCCCTGACCCTTGCCAACACTGTATTATCTTTTTATCCCAATCTGAAAAGTTAAAAATGGCATCTGTGGTAGTTTTGGTTTGCATTTCTCCTTTTTGTGAGTGAGATCAAGTATTGTTTTGTTATGTTTAAAGCAGCTTGCATCCTCTTCTCTGCAAATGTTTTGATTATAGCCTTTGTCCGGTTTTCTTTTAGGTTGTTGGCCATTCTCTTGTTGATTTGTGGAACTCTTTATATATAATGAAAATTAGACTTTTGCAATATAAACGGGCAAGTTCACTCTTTAACTAACTTAGGCAGGAAGAAGGAACTGTCCTATATATAAGGACCTTTTAAGGAGCAGGGTCTGTTCATCTCTGGTTCCTGCACATGACCTATGTTCTTCCACCTGCTGCTGAATCCATATGCTGGGGTTGAAGCCAGCCACAGCTGTTCTCCCTTCGGTGGGGTGAGTCCTCCTTCAGCAACATAGTAAGTCCTGCAGTCTCCCTGGGAAGTTTTGACCTGGACTTGGTTTAGTGTGATCCTGAGCTTCTCTGTGGGCTCCTGAATCCCTGTTCAACAGTCTTGGTTCTCTAGGTACAACGGCCCCTCTCATCTCCCATCTTTTTGTGTCTCTCAGGATGACCACCCCAAGCTGTAACACGTTCTGTGACTTGGTCCATATGAGAACAGAGTGGTTGACCTTGAATGGAGCTTCTCAGGGAGTGTACTCTTTATTATTACAGGCATGGGAGTGGGACAGACCTGGGTTCAAATCTTCCCACTTCACCATGCAGTCTTGACACATCAGTTAACCTCTCTGAGGCACAATTCCTCATCTGTATAATGGTGAAAATAATAGGCATCTCTATGGGTTGCTAAGAGGCTTAAATGAAGTATTGTCTAAACTACTTGGCATGGCTCACAGGCCCTAACACACTGGCCCCTCTTTGTCTCTCAGCTCCCCAGCCCCTACCTCACTGCTTGCACTCCAGCCACACTGAAGCTCTCCAGCTCCTTGGTAGCCGTGCTTGGGCTAACACCCATTGACCTTGGGAGTCTCACAGTAGCCTCCTCCTCAGAGAAGCCTTCTCTGCCCCGCTACCCCCCAAGCTTAGTTGCCCCTTCTGTGTTCTACCCTGGCACCCTGCAGCCCAGCACTTGCCATGTCTTTCATCTCCTGTTAACTGTCTCCCCCCGACTGAGAGCACTGGGAGGGCAGGGACACCAGGTCTCTCCCCCGGGTCCAGCCCAGTGCCTCACATACACAGCAGGCACTCAGGAAAGGTTTGCTAGAGGACACATGGATGGTTGGATGGACAGTTGAATGAAAGAATGGATGAATGGGTGGACAGGTGGTGGATGGTAGAGAAATGGAAGGAAGGAGGGATGGGAGGAAAGATGGATAGATGGAAGGAATAGAAGAATGGAAAAATGGAAAAATGGATGGATGGATGGACAGATGGATGGATAAGATGTCTTCGGCATCACCTGACACTCTGGGGAGGGCTTTATTTATTTCTGAAAGCTCTGACTTGCTAATTTCAAAGAAAGAGAACTTTTCACAGAGCGGCAGAAGCCTGACATGAACAAACTCTTCTCGACAGAACCCAGACAAGGATGCTTTAAAAAAAAAATACCCACTAGGAAAGCATGGCTGATTGGCTTGGCTCATCCAGGCTCTCCATACCCCAAGCATGTGAAGCCATCTATTTTGAGTCTCAGTGTCCTCAGTCTGTGAGTAGAGAACACTCAGGGAACTAGAGAGAATGAATGACACTAAAAAATCTCATTTGCTCTTCAAAAAAGTTGCCCACAGATTGAGTGAGAAGGTGAACAGTTTGCCACCTACATGCTTAGAGAATCATTAGGTATGTTTTTCTGTAAAAGCCAGCCATAATGTATCAAAAGATTAATCCTCAAATATTTTACAGTGGCACTTAGAATTGCATAGATGCAACATGCTCCATTTACCTGCCCAGTTAAGGGACATGGTGTTCCAGATAAATGAGATTTCTGTGTAATTGAGGTTTGATATCTAGATATTCATTTTAGTTTTTTATAACACTGTTGTTATGGCTCAAAGCATTTTTGAAATCTCTTATAATTTCCTTTAAGTCAATTAAGGTCAAGTCATTTTTTTATGCTGCTGTTTTTATAAAGATATATACCCTTCCCTACTTACTAAATAACACCTTAGACACAAATCACAATTTCATGACGACTTGGAGTTGTTATAAACAGACAAGATTTCCCTGGGTTCCTATATTCAGTAATGTCCTCAGGGGCTACTGCAGCATAAAGGGCAAGTTGGCCCTGCATGAAATGGCCTCTAGCTGCTCTGCTTTTACTAACGATTCTTCTCTGCTCCCTTTTTACTGTCTGTCCCTTCTGGTGTCTACTTTTGTTCTGAATGTGGCTTTTTGTGCATAAGCTTTCTGACGGCAACTTATTTTTCTGAGACTTTTTTTCCCAATTTTTTTCATTGTGGTAAAATACACATAATTTAAAATTTACCATAGTAACCATTTTTATGTGTACAGTTTAGTATGAATACATTCATATTGCTGTGCAACTGTGTGAGACTTTTTTTCCCAATTTTTTTCATTGTGGTAAAATACACATAATTTAAAATTTACCATCGTAACCATTTTTATGTGTACAGTTTAGTATGAATACATTCATATTGCTGTGCAACTGTCACCACCATCTCCACCATCTATCTCCATGATTCTTTTCTTCTTGTAAAACCAAAACTCTGTACCCACTAAACAATAGCTCCCCATTCCTCCCTTCCCCCAACCCCTGGTAACTACCTCCTGCTTTCTGTCTCTATGATTTTGACTCCCTCATATAAGTGGGATCATACAGTATTTGTCTTTTTGTAACTGGCATATTTCACTTTGCATAATGTCCTCAAGCTTCATCCATATTGTAGCATATATCAGAGTTTCTTTCCTTTTTAAGGCTTAATACTACTCCACTGTATGTATACACCACATTTTGCTTATCCATTTATCCGTCAATGGACACTTGGCTTGTTTCCATGTTTCTCTAAGGCCTTTTACCAGCTTTGTGGATGGAGTTGAAAGGTTGGGGGTCCGGTCTCTAGAAATCTAGACATTCCCATAAGGTATTATCTCTTAGGAACAAAAATGCTCCTTGCATTTACTTAGGGCTGTGTGAATGTTTCTGAAGACGTTCAATACACTGAATAAAAAAAGCCTGTTATGGAAAAATCTGTTGCAGCTTAAATCTGCTGCACACATACACAGGAAGGAAATTGCTCAAAAACTGATTTCATGAGGGAAGAAGGAGATTGTTATCCAGGGAATATTGATTCTAACATTCAGGTTTATTGTAAACATGCTGAAAACAAAGGCTAAGATGCCAACACGCTATGTGAAAAGGCAATTGTCATTCCACACAATGGGGTCTAATGGAAAAGTAGTCTGCCCTGTGGGCCGGGGTCGAGTCCACAGAGAAGCAGTTCTAGCTGCCACTGCTGCAGAGACAAGCAGCAGTGGGACAGTGGTCAGACGCTGTCACCACTGGCCATGCCACCCCAGCCTGGCAGAGCCCTCACTGGGGTGGATGGGATGGGGAGCTGATGGGACCTCAGCTACACATATGATCAAATGATAACAATAACCATCATTCTTTGAACACTTTCTATATTTCGACACTTTGTATATGTTTCTTGGTGCTTCCTCACCACAATCTTATAAGATGTATTATTATCTCTACCTCACAGATAAGGAAACTTAAGACCCAGATTTATTCATAAGATCAGGGTCACACAGCTAGTGTGTGACCAGGTCCAGGTCCAGAGTCTGTGAACCTAACCACCATGCTCTTTTGCTTCTGATCATGGGTCTGCATGAAGTCTGTGAGATAAGCCAAGCACCCTTCCACCAGCTTGGAGCAAGAAATTGGGAACCCCAGAGCCTGCTGGATCTGCCACCTGTCCTCTCTGTCTCATAGACAGGCCCCATCCAAGTCTTAGGAGGGAATCTACAGTCATTCTCTTCACCATTCCCTGAGACCTGGGGCAACTATTGTGACTCCCAATACAACAGACCTTCCCTCTGCTGCCCATGGTTGTAGGTAGGAAATCAGAGAAATAAATGGTCAACTGAGGTTCACACTCAATACAAATTGTCCCAAGTAAAGCAGCACCAGCACTTGGTGACAGCATACATACATTGTTGAACAAGTATCTAAACTAAAAGGGCCTTGAGAGCTAAACGTGAAAGCTAAGCCCTATATCAGAGTCCTGCGGTAACAAAGGGGTCTTTTCGAAGTTCTGTCCTGTGCATTGACACATTTGGATCTACACAGATCGAGGATGGCAGGTGGCTCTTGCTTTAGAAACCCAAAGGCCCTAAAACTCCACCTTGCTGATTTGTTTCCTTGTTGTTAAGAGATTAGAGGAGAGATGAGCTCCAAAGTGCCTGCTCTCGGGGCTGGCCCGGTGGCGCACTGGATAGTGCCCCGCTTGGGAAGCGCGGCGGCGCTCCCGCCCGAGGGTTCGGATCCCACACCCAGACAGGTCCCCGCCCACTGGCGGAGC
>NW_007733703.1:16755-50905 GCF_000696425.1 Galeopterus variegatus | reverse complement strand
GCCGGACACGGAAAAAGACAAAAAAAAAAAAAAAAAACAAAGTGCCTGCTCTCTGTAACGCTGAATTGTGCAGGACTTTTGGTGCAAAACCAGGAGAGTCCCAGGCAAACCAGGACTAATTGGTCACCCTAAAAGTTACTAAACCTCCTTGCGCTTCCATTTCCTTATCTGCATAATGGAGATAATAACAACAAACTCTCAAAGCTATGTAAGAGGGAGTTGAATGTGATAGATGTGTAAAGCACATGGCACAGGGGAGACTCAGTAGAGGAATGCTTTAAGACATCATGGGGGGACAAGAGTCCCATGGAAGTGGGGAACACTCGGAAAGGACAGAGCCAGCAAGAGCCAGAGTGAACTGAGGAAGGCTACGTGGAGTCAGGTGTGCTCCAGGGTGTCCTTGAAGAATGAGCAAGACTTGATCTGAGATTGCAGGAGGAGATTCGATCATCTTAGAATAAAATGTGAGTGATTCTAGAAATAACTTCTTCCCTACTTTAAGCCACTTGTGTTTTGCAGGGTTTAGCTACTGCTCTGCTGTGATTTGCAAACCCCTCCACCATCCGCTCCCCACTTGTCCCTTCTTTTTCCTTAGAATTCACTTATACTGCCATAGACTGAGCCCTCCCTCCCCAAACACCTGCTCATTAACTGGCCACCAACCCCCGCCCCCTGAGAGGTGTCTGGTGAGCCAGGATTAGGGAAACTTAAGCTCAGAGAGGTTAAGTGACTTGCCAAGAATCACCCAGCAGATCAATTTTGAATCCAGAAACAGGAACCAGATGTCTGCACCATACTCCATGCTTGCTTTGGAAGGTGGAGTGTGGGGCCCAGGAGGCCCCAACAGAAAGGCTGAGCTCCTCTGGGAGAGACCAAGAATCCAAAGCCATCTGTAATTTATGGGGAGACGTTCTCCCTAAGTGTGTCTTAGGGGAAGGCATTTTTATAAAATTTCAGCCTTGAGGATACCCCCGAGCTTGGAATTTTCACATGTGAAGTAAATGTGTGATTACCAGTTAGGAAAAGATGCCACAGTGAATGAAATGAATGAATGAAGGATTTGGCACAAGCTGTATTAAGCATCAAATAATGAACTTTCCATTTCCAGTCACACATTCAGTGTTTCTCAATTCAGTCAAAATTGGCAGGAGTCTAGCTAGTTATTAAAGCGGAACCCAGAGAAGGCAATTAAGCGCTCCCAGGGTTAAAAGGTTGGATCCAGTGGAAACACGACTCATAAATTTTATTCTCGGGTATCCCAGTTACTCAGAGGCGGTGGCTCTCAAACAGAGACGTGTATGAGGAGGAGGACATCCCACTCAGGGCTGGGTGATAAAAGGCATGGATCTGGCTCGCTAGCCTGCCTGGGAGACCTTCTGCAGAGCCCAGTCCCGGGTCTGTCCCGCTGCAGCAGGAGGGGTGGGCAGGGTAGTGTGGCTCTCCAGGGAAGCTCAGTGTTGCTCCAGTTGCTTCCCTGGAGGTGCAAGGCACTGTTGGGGACATCTTGTGTGTGCTCGCTCTTGAGCATTTAGAAATAGGCTGAGCAACCTTTCTGGTTTGCCCAGGACTGAGGGGTGTCCTGGGATGCAGGACTTTCCATGCTAAAACTGTTGGGGACATCTTGTGTGTGCTCGCTCTTGAGCATTTAGAAATAGGCTGAGCAACCTTTCCGGTTTGCCCAGGACTGAGGGGTGTCCTGGGATGCAGGACTTTCCATGCTAAAAGTAGAAAAATTCTAGGCAAACAGGGACAAGTTGGTCACTCTATCAATGACCCCAGCATTTTTGCAAGTCCTTATTTTCTGCCCAACAATTTCACAAAATGTATAAAATCCAAGGTGTAGGATTTAGACTTCATGCCTCCACCTCTAGAGCTGTAAAATGAGAATCACTATTTCCCGCCACCTGGGGTTGTGTGAGAACTAAACGAGATTAGGCAGATGAATGACAAGCCCAGGGCAAGGACTCAGACAAGGTTGCTGACTAGCTGCGAGGCCGTTTATCTTCTGCCCATTGCTCAGTGTGGCTGGTTTAGGGGGCATTTCCACTCCACCCTGCAGCAGCCTGGAGGGCACCCTTAGGAAACATCAGGGCTCAGAGAAGTCTTACCCAAGGTCTACCTGAATTGTGTTATTCTAACTAACAAATCTTTGGGAAAGAGGTGGACAGTAGCTCCCATTGGTGCTTCATCCGGCAGTGGGCCCCATTGCAGAGCAGCCAGCATGGACGGCTGGTGTTTCTCAGCAAGTCCACCGCGCTGCCCTGAGAATGGCTTTGGCAGTTTTCTGATTAAACCTATTTTGAACAGTCTGAATCATGCATGTGGAAAAATGGGCAATTTGGATGGGTTATTGATATGATAAGGAGGCTTTATTAGTGTTCAAGAATTTTATCCTATTTTATCCTTTCAGATGGTTGTTTGCTATTAAAAAGTGCCCCAGGCAAAGGAGAAGCTACAAGGAAAGACAGGAAATGCCACCTTTGGAAGCTCAGAGGAGACATCCTCTCTACGTGTTTTAGTCTCTTTGGAAAAAGTTACATAGCAGAATATCTCACTCCAAATTTACATGCAATGCAGACATCCGTGGAGATGCTGTCTTCACTAATAACCTAGCAATTAAAATGAAATGTGGTTGCTAATTAAACTTGCCACTCAACTAAGAGATGCATACTTGTTTTCAAATGGAGCTGGATTTAATTCTGCCTGTCTTTAACTGGAGCTGAAGGCTGAGGATTTGGATTAGAACATAATGCCAAAGAGTAAAGTTCCTCTAAATGCTTTCAAATTTTCCTCCTTTGAAGGTGGAACTTAATACCAGTAATGATCAAATTAAAAGCACAAAACGAATCATCTTCAATTTCAGAAGCATCTGTTTGGGATGTATTTTCATTGGTTCTTTTGTTCAACCTGCGTTTTGCTTGTTTGATTCGTGAGCAGAATTTTAATAATTTATGTTCACGGTTTCTTTTTTTAATTTAAACTTTCTTTAAATTTATATTTAATTAAAACTCCTACCATTGTGCTTGATATATCAACAGGGACTTTAGGCTGCATAGGCTACTGTGGAGAGTGCCTGCCCGAGGGGATTCTGGGTGTGAAACCTGTTTTCGTTGCCATCTGATTAGGGAATTTTGCATCAAGTCAAGGGAAGGAGTGGATCAGGGCTGGGCAGTTCTCTTTAGTAGGGACTGTCCTGTGAGCCCCACACTAAGGTGAACTGATTGGAATATTGCAGCCGGTTCTGCCTACTGACCCAGTAGCCTTTGAGAGGCTCAGCTACAAAGAAGAGAAAGATGCAGTGGTTTGCCGGGTCTCCTTCTGACATCTCCAAATTTGCCAGCCTTTGATAGGATTGTCAAATAAATGACACATGTACCTTATTAATCCCCTGTGCATAGGACAGACATTACTGATCTGCTCGCTCTTTCCTGTTGAGCTAAGACATGAACTGAAGCCCTGTTGAGCTAAGACATGAACTGAAGCCTTGTTAACACCATTGCCAAGCAGCCACTACCAAGGGAATGCGATTGCGACTGAAGTAAAACATGCTGCCATGCTGGCTGCACAGCAGCCTGTCTGAGCACCTGCCGTGGGAGAAGGGAGGCGTCCGAGAGAGGAGCAGAAGACCAAGGGCTGCTGGGGAGCGACTCTGGCTGCAGCCTGTGGGGGGCGTGCGGAGCCCCTCTCTGCTGCGTGGGGAGGGTACGCAGCCCCCAGCCGCCCAGACAAGCGTGGGCCTCTCTCCCTTTGCCCTGCAGGTTTCCCTGAGCTGGAAAGAGCGTTTTCTCACCAAGCGGTTTAGGAGACACTTGAAAGGCTGCGAGGAGGGTGTGGCTGATCAGCTCCAGACCACAAGCTCACCTTTCGGTCCTCCCCGGAGTGTCTGTTTCCAGACACAGTGTCTCAGGAAGCCACACGGCCACAACAGTGGGCAGGAACAATGTCAGGGCCACACAGACATGGGAGAGACTTTGAAGAGGACTCCTGGCTTCTGGATGAAAGACGGCTGCTCCCGGGTGGCCTGGTGTGCTGTCTTAGCTATTGCATTGAACCGGCGTGTACACAGATGTGTCCCACCCACACGCGCTTCCAGCGGCCCAGTCCTAGCCGCGGCTGCACGGAGGGTGCAGAGGCCAGACAGCTTGAACAGTTTTCACCCTGGGGTGTATGAAGATGAACTAGCTCCCTGTTAGAGGTCTCTAAGTAGCTCCTAAACACTTGGACATTTAGGGATATAAAATGGCTCCAGCAAATGGCTACAAGTAGTAATAAAATAAGAACGCTATCAACTCCCATCACCCTGCTTTAACTTTTGCCCTCCAGAAATCATTACCCACGCCTGGCAGCAAGAATGAGTATTTTAGAATTTCATTCTTCAAAGATTTCCCAGCCCACTTGGCTGGGACAGCGTTTGTGCAAGGCCAAGCCCACACCCCGCACACCTGTCGTCCCCACAGCCCTCGGCCTTGCCACTGGCGTCTCCCTGCTCCTTGTGAGCACTAAGCCTGTTCCAGCCTCCAGGTGGCTGCGCGAGCTGTTCCCTCTGCCTGGACTTCACTTCCCTGGATACCTGCGGGGTGGCTGCTGCTTGTCATTCATGGGTCAACTCGAAGGTCCCCTCTGCAGAGAGCCCTTCCCTGATGATCCAGTCTACAATAGTGAGCTTCCTGTCCCACAAGGACAATCTCTGTCATATCATCCTGCTCTATCTGCTTCACAGCTCTCTGAATTGTTATTTACTTTTTTTTCCTTCTCATATTTGTCGGTCTCCCCTTATAAGAAGGTAAAGTCTATGAGAGCAAGACCTTATACTTGGCACAGAGTATGGTCTCAATATTCATTTGACAATGAAAGGAACTTTGCTATGTACCCTGGGACCAGATGACCATTTTCTTTCTGTGTATTTCCAGCAGGCTTTGCAGGGTGGCAAGGTGTAATGGGCACAGTTCCGACCCTCCTGAAGCTGGTTTGCCAAAGTGATGCATGCACAGGCCTGAGTGGCCCTTGTCCCTTCAGACTCTGCTCAACACTGAGAATGAGCTGCCTTCCACCCCAGGGCCTGCTCTCTGGCTGGCCCCCCACCTTGGGCAGCTGTGCCGGCACCTTCTCCCACCGCTTGTGCTGGAGGCAGCTGTGTTTCCTTTTGGACCCCAGCTAAAAAACAAAGGCTTCTGGGAGTCTCTCCTCTGATGCTAGCCACATGTTTTTACCCCTGCCCCAAACGCCTCCCCAGGATATGGCCTCTTGGGTTCAGAAGTAAACAAGTTCCCAGCAGCCCTTGGATGGGAGGGAGATCAGCTTGGAAATGCAGAAGTCTCACCAAGAGCAGGATCTCTGCCCCTTCATAGCCAAGACAGCCCATCTACGTAGGAGGACACAAGCATGTAGCCTCTAACTTCCGCCATGACATAAAGCACATCCAGGGACGAGATATGCAGGCCAGGGAGCAGGATCTCTGCCCCTTCATAGCCAAGACAGCCCATCTACGTAGGAGGACACAAGCATGCAGCCTCTAACTTCCGCCATGACATAAAGCACATCCAGGGACGAGATATGCAGGCCAGAGCCCTGTGGCTTGTTGCAAGGTGACCTCTCTGAGCCTGTTTCATCACCCACAAATGGGTACAGCGGTAACACCTAAGTCCAAGGGCAGCTGAGAAAAGTAAAGAATGCAGCACGTGCACAGGAGGTGCCTGGCACGTGCTCCAAGTGGGAATATCTGGGAACACCAGGAGTGTTAGTGGAATGGATTGCAGCAATGCCACTGAGCAGGGACCAGACTTACCTGGCTTGCAGCTGAGGACAAGATGGGGACATGAGTTGTGTAGGGAACACTTTGATGCCAAACTTGGTGGTACTGTCAGGAAGTGTAGGAGCTCTGAGTGAGAAGGATCTGAGTCTCACTTGTCATGGATCTCCTGGGCCAAATTCTGTGCTAGACATACAGTAGGTGTGAAGGAAGAGAGAGGCATGCCTGGCAGTTCATTCCAGAAGGGCAGGGATACTCTACAAATGTTGAGTGAATGAATGAATGAATGAATGAGTGACTGAATCTAGAAGCCTGGTCTCCCTGGCCCCCATTCTGTCTCTGTTGGGCCTTTCCACCTGCCTAACAATTCAAATGCATGCCACAGGACTAGGTCAGCTTGTGGATTATCTCTGGAAGCAGGTATTAACATTGGAGGAGACCCATCTGGGGAGTCCCTGTTACATTTTCCCAGTACCTACTGGTGCTTCATTCATTCATTCCCTACATACCTGAGGGAGGTCTCCAGGTATGCTCAGGGCTAGCCTGAACCTTCCATACTGGGGAGAGGCTCCAGCCAGCCCTTCTCACCTCCTGCCAGTCATGGTGCTCAGTGTAGCCTTAAGGGACCTGGGTGTGAACTGGAGGAGCAAGGAGATGAGGCTGGGACATGTCACCTGGGGATGGGGCACTGGACATTTAGAATCTCATCTCCCAGTGTTTACCTCAAGGAGAAAAGAAAGGTAACAGAAGGATAATTGGATGCTTTCTCAAAAATTTTTTTCTTGAAAGGAGAAAGATGCGGAATGCCTAAGTGTGTAAAAAGCTCTATTTAAATTTCTTGTCTGCAGCATATACTCTAACCTATAATTATGGCTTTGAAAAAAAAGGATAATTATGAAAATTTCTGGGCTCATTAAAGACACACAATTGACATCTGAAATTATTTGAGTTAGAAATAATGCTGGAATCATTCTCTTTTAAGAGACCCAGAGGGAAGGAACTTTGCTTCTTAAAAACTCTGGGTTCTGGATTAACCTGGAGTGTCATGGGTCACCTCAGGTAATGCTTCCCTCTCGGGAAAGAGTTGGCACAGAGGCTGCCGCCTCCACAGTGCTGGCTTGGCCCAGCCCAGTTGTCCAAGGGTTGTTGCGCTTGATGGAGGGTGATTTTTCTGGGGCTCCCACACAAGGTGGTCATTGTTTCTGGCATCAAGGGCTGTCCAAGAGCCCTGCTGGCTGTGTGTTTGCTGAGGCACCTGTCCTACCCTGGGCCACTCAGGAAACCAAGGGAGCAATCAGAGACCCCTGGTGCATTGGTTTCCTTGGAATATCTCATGGCTCTGGAGTCAGACTGCCAGGACTCAGATCCCTGTGCCTCTCGCTTGCTGTGTGACCTTGGCACATTTCTTTCCCTCTTGGAGGAGTTGGGACAGTGAGAATGTGGACAGCTGGAAAACCTCCTTTGCCAGAGGCTGGAGCCTGTAACTCCATGAGTCCCAGCTGCACCCACTGCTCCCAGGTGCCAGTGCCACAATCAGAGCACCAGGTCTACGTAATGGGAAAGGAGACAAGACGCACGGCTGGAGCCTGTAACTCCATGAGTCCCAGCTGCACCCACTGCTCCCAGGTGCCAGTGCCACGATCAGAGCACCAGGTCTACGTAATGGGAAAGGAGACAAGACGCATGTCAGGTGTGCCAGCCATGCCAGTGCAGCACTGGGGTTGCAGGCAAGTGCCTCCCAGAGAGACAGAACACCCCAGCAGCCTTCTCCCAGGGCCAAGAGTGCCATTGCTAGGCTATCTCCGGTGACAAGAACACAGCTCAGAGGCCCCGACTGCCAGGTGAGCTTCCAGGGCAGGCTTGCAAAGGCCAGGCTGCAGGCGTTTGTTCCTAAGATTGTGACCTTCAAGTGCTTCTCCTACTGGCCTGATGAGGAGCCCATCCCTTCATAACCTCCCACGTCTCCGGTGACAAGAACACAGCTCAGAGGCCCCGACTGCCAGGTGAGCTTCCAGGGCAGGCTGCAGGCGTTTGTTCCTAAGATTGTGACCTTCAAGTGCTTCTCCTACTGGCCTGATGAGGAGCCCATCCCTTCATAACCTCCCACTGCCTCTGACCCAGGACCTTCTGCCTCAACTGTCCAGGCTGTCACTGGGCCATGCTGGGGGCCCTGATGTCAGCTGCATTCAGGCCTCACCACCTTTAGGACTGTCTGTCCGTGTCTAGCCACACGGAGCTACCTAAATCATGTCATCTTCCAAGTTGTCAGTGCAGAGGCCTCTGAGAACCAGCTTGGCTTCAAGTGGATGGGACTCACCTGGCATCCATAGTGCCATCTCCTGGTGGTCCTTCTAAGGCCCTGGGCTGGCACTTGCTGTGGTTTTCTGGGCTGCTGGACGGTCACACTGTGGCTGTCTGAGGCAGCTCAGTGCCTCCTGGTTGGACGCAGGCAAGTTCACTTAGCTTTTACTTTGGCTGGTGGTTTTGAAGCCAACCATTTATGGCCTGTGGTCAGTCAGTGGTAACTCTACGGATGGGTTGAAGCCATGATGCTAACAAAAGCCTTTCTTGGGACCAATATTATCTTCTCAGCCTGAGGTCTGATACTGTGAAGAATCCAGGACCTACTGGATGTTTCCAACCACCAGCCCTTAGTGTTTATGGCTCTAAACAACCACTACAATTTTAAAAAAACAATAGTAATTTGAGATAGATCATAAACCTAAATGTAAAATCTAGAATCAAAAAGCTTCTAGAAAGAAACATAAAAGAATGTCTTCAGTATTGGGATAAGCAGAGATTTCTGAGACAGGACACAAAAGACACCATAAAAGGAAAGAATAATGAACTGTTTATCAAAAGTAAAAGTTTCTGCTTTTCATCATGAAAAGACACCATTAAGAAAATGAGTGGGTAAGCTACAGATGGAAAAATATTTGAGATACATATATCTGATAATGGAAATAAATTCAGAATATATAGAGAACTTCTGTAGGTCAAAATAAAAGGATAAACAAGCCACTTTTAAAAATGAGAACAGAGATCTCACAAAAGAAAATATCTGAATTGCCAGCAAGCATGTGAAGTGATGCTCAACATCATTAGTCACCAGGGAAATGCAAATTAAAACCACAGTGAAATATTATTTGACATCCAAGAGAATTGATAAAATAAGGAGAACTGATAACACCAAGTGCTGGCAAGGATATAGAATGGGAAATCTCGTGCATTGCTGGTGAGAATATAAAATGGTAGAACCACATGGAAAACAGTTTGGCAGTTTTCTACTGACATATACCTATGATATAACCAAGTGATTGATTCCATTTCTAATTATTTACCCCAAATAAGTGAGAGCATATGTCCATACAGGGACTTGTACGAGAATGTTTGTAGAGAACTTATTTGTAATAGCCCCAAACTGCAAACAAACCCAATGTTCATCAACAGAAGAATAGACTTTTTTAAAAAAGTGATACATTCATACAGTGAAATACTGTACATCAATGAAAAAGAACTAACTACTAATACCTGCAACAATGTGGATAAACTTCAAAAACATTACGCTGAGCAGAAAAGTCAGACAACAGAAGAATGGGGTCAGGGCATACGCTACGATTCCATTTACCTGAAGCTCTCAGTGGGCACAGCTCATGTAAGGTGATGGAGATAAGCAAATGTTGCCTCTGGGAAGGTGCATGAGGGAACTTTCCAGGGTGACTGGAAATGTTTATAGCTCTATCTTGTTTGGACAGTTACATAGGCCTATACAATTGTTAACACTCATCAGCTGGAACACAGAAGATCTGTGCATTTTATTTTATATAAAAATTTTATAAATCGATTTAAAAACCAATTTCAATAGCCAGCACTTGATGAGAATTTATTCTGAGCAGCATACCAATTGACTGTGTATCAGTGGTCATAGCAATGCTCATAACCACCTACCAAGGTAGGGCCCACCATGATCCCCATTTTTACCAGTGGGGAAGCAGAGTCTCTGCAGGGCCATTGAGTATGGAGACAGAACCTACACTCTGTGGCTGGAGAGAAGCCTGTCCACTCTGACCAACTCTCTGGTTCTCATTCTGTTATCTCAGCATTTAACACATGGCCTTGCCGGTGCTTAGGAAATGGTATTGGACTGGAAATGTGAATTCTAGTCATTGACAAATACTGAGTGAATGAGTACCAAACATCAGACATGGTGCCAGGGGCTGTGGCACAGCAGTGAGGGTGGGGCCTATTTCAGGAGCCCCCAGAGTGGAGAGGCCCCACAGGCAGATGTCCCTATGCTCTCCCTGACTGTCTCTGGGCCCAGGCTTGGGCTTATCTTCTGTTGCCTCCAGAAGCTTCAACCTGGTTCCAGAGGGGACCTATTTGGAACTGCTTTCCTTGATGGCACAGGAGTCCCCTCCCCTCTTCATAGGCAGTGGTTCTAGAAGCAGGGCAGAGCACAGGTGTCCTATCAGAGAGAATCTGCAGTCCCCTTGGGCTCCAGGTGCATGCCTGGGCCTCTGTATGGCTCCCCACACCTGGGGCTCTGGGGGGCACACCTGCCAGCAGCAACACAGTGGATGCTGTTGTGCATGTGCTCTGAGGCCCGGGGCCAGGCCTGTCCCTGCTTCCAGATTCTAAAAGCAGGTCTGATGCAGGTTGAGGCATCTCAGGCCCCCATCAATCACAGGGAGCCTGGGGCTTTGGGGAGATCACTTTCCTGCCTTGGAATTGGGAGGCAGCTCTGCTGGGCCCGAGCCTGCCTGCAGATCTAGGGTAGATCATCCTCCCTCCACTGTCATCTGCATGGTGTCACCTGGGGCCCCACAGCTCTCTCCATGCCCTGAATGTTTCCAACCACCAGCCAGCAGTGATGGGTAGAGTTGTGCCCACTTTGCTCAGAGTTTGGGCCATCGATCCTCCTGTCAAGAACCCCTAGTACTGATCCCTTGCCTGCCTGCCCTGCCCACTTGGCCCAGGCTGTGCACCACCCTGTTCTCCCTGCACCATCTCTGGTCTCTGGGAATCAAAGACCCCAGCAACACGGCTGACGACGGCTTCATCTGGGGTCACATGCTGAGGCTGGACACCTTCACATCTTGGGGGATTTTTTTCCTAATAATCGCCTCTACACTGTTCTCTCTGACATTGGTACCAAAGTTAGCCAGACCGCCTGAGGAAGGGACCTGGTCACTGCCAGGAGCAGTATTTTGAAAGACATACCTTGGCCTCCACACGCACCTTGAACACTGAATTATGCATTACAAAGAGCTTTGCTGTGCATATTGTCATTCATTCCCCATGTCACCCTGCAAAGGACACAGCAAGGGACTGTCAGTCCCACTTTTAGAGGAGGAAACAGGCCCCAAATTCTTGGCAGCTTGGCCTGTGTCCCATGGTGGTGTCTGAGCTGACAGACAGACAGACAGATGGACAGATAGCCCATACTCCATGCTCCCTCAGTAGTTCCTTGCATGGCGCAGATCTGGTCATTTCTCATACATGACCAGATAGGCTGTGTGAGTGTTTCCTCAAATGCACCCAAGATGAGGCCCAGCAAGATCAAGACAGAAGAGGTGCTGTCCCTGCCAAGCCATCGTCCACACAGAAACCAAGGTGATTGTTTTCTTCCAAAAAACTAATCTGACATGTCACTCTCATAATGCACCCAAGATGAGGCCCAGCAAGATCAAGACAGAAGAGGTGCTGTCCCTGCCAAGCCATTGTCCACACAGAAACCAAGGTGATTGTTTTCTTCCAAAAAACTAATCTGACATGTCACTCTCATACTTAAAGCCTTTTCTGTGAGCCCGGCATTGGGTTCAATGCTTTATATGTTTACTTCTTTAATCCTACAACAGTCATACAAGGTTGGTGTTAGGTCTTTTACATACAGGTGAGCCTGGAGATACTGCATTTACTAACTTGCTAGAAATCGTAGTCAGCAATTGCGGAGATTGGAATTTGGCTACAAAGTCTGTGCACTGAGCCGTCCTGTACACTGCTTTCTACTTTTCTACTCTTTTTCTCTCTAACCCATTTATAGTGGGTTCAATAGTGTCCCCCCAAAAAGATATGTCCAAGTCCTAACCCGTGATACCTGTGAATGTGACCTCATTTGAAAATCTGGTCTTTACAGGTGTACCAAGCTAAGATGAGGGCAGACTGGACTAGGGTGGACCCTAAATACGATGGCTGGTGTCCCTATCAGCAGACCATGAGAAGACACCAAGGCCCAGGCAGAGACTAGAATGATGTGTCTATAAGCTGAGGAATGCCACGGACTGCTGGCAACCAGACACTAGGAAGAGGCAAAAAAGGATTTTCTCCTGGAACCTTCAGAGGGAGCATGGACCTGCCAACCCTTTCATTTCAGATTTCTAGCCTCCAACCTACGAGAGAACAAATTACTGTTGTTTTAAACCACCTAGTTTGTGGTACGCTGTTATGACATTCTTGGGAAAACAATATGCTATCTTCTTCTTATAATGGGGAGAGTCTGGGCCATGCTGGGTGCTGAGTTCTCCTCCTGAAGATTGTCAACGTCCATCCACATACAAAAGCCTCTGGGAAGTCCCAAAGCCAGGAAACCTGTTCAACATTTTTTAATCAAGAGTTTCCCCAACAAATTTGACCTTGGGATTCCTTTCTCACAAAATATTTTTTAGCACAGACTAAAGGAGCACACTTTGACAAATGCTGTTAAATGCCAAACAGGCCTCCCTCCTGGCTAGTGCAGGGCTGTAACCAGAGAGCTGGTCAGGAAAACACCTTCTTGACTGAACCTACTGGAGCTTATCCATCACTTCTGACAGCCCCTTGCTACTCTCATCAGCACTGGGGGGATAAAAGACCTCAAAAATTTAATTATTACAGAAAAAACTATGAAAATGCCATTCACTGTGAGCAGGGACCCACAGGCAAAAATAGCAGAGGCAGATGCGCAGCCTTGTGTTGTTTTGTCTAAAGTGTGAAAGACAAGAAGTCTGAAATCTGGAGCAGCTCTGTGGGAACCTACATTTAGTTTCTGCAGAGGAATTTCCCCAAAGGCAAACCTGAAAACTTCAATCATTGCTTTGGGATGCTTCAGTGTGACTCCATCTCTGAGCCAAGAATGTCTCAGAGACAACCCCACAAGGCAGCCCAGCGAGGCATCCCTCTTATTCACGAAGGGCGAGAAGCAGCATTTGCTTGTCCTCTGAGGCTGCATATACCGAGGCCACATACTTGCCAAGCCTGCAAGGAGCTGTTTCTGCCCTGGCCCCCATCATTCTAACCAGATGAGCATTTTTTCTTTTTTTAAAAGATGACCGGTAAGGGGATCTTAACCCTTGACTTGGTGTTGTAAGCACCACGCTCTCCCAAGTGAGCCTCGGGCCAGCCCCTAGGATGAGCATTTTTAAAGCAAGATCTGGTAATGCAGCTGGCATCCTACTGCCCACAGTTTTTCCTACCACCCATCTCTGCCAGGTTAACTTCTCAGCAGAAGTGTCACTTCCTCCAGGAAGCCTTCCTTGACTCTTCAGCCTACTGCATCCCCCTGCTATACTCTTCCCAGCACCCTGGATGTCTTCCTTTGAGGTGCTGATGCCACTCAGTGATTTGCTCTGTCCCTGCCAGATGTGAGCTCTGTGAGGTGGTCGCGTTCACTGCTATATTCCCAGCACACAGAGGTGTCTGGTCTGAGAGGGCACCCGGAACATAGCTGAATAATGAGCATCTGCCCTGTCTTTGGGTGCACCTTCAATTGCCGCTGCCACTGCAGTGAGCATCCTTTTTCTGGGTGCCAGCCTCCAAGATCTGAGGGGCAATGTCTGCAAAATCATGAGCACCTTTCTGGCTATCTTTACACAATGCCAGACTTAGTGCCTGGTGTTTACAGCAGCCTCATACTCTAACAAAGATTCCATCCTAAGGTGCAGCAAATATCAATGTCAATTTGCACCATCCTGTTAGTGTTCTGGCTGTCACATTCCATTTTGGACCTGGCTTGATGTTGTGAAGAAGGCAAAGATTTCAGTGATGGGTTCATGTACTGTTTCAGCTGAGGAGCCTGGGGAGGAGAGGAGCCTCCAGCTGGTAGCTGCAGGGCCAGTAGGAGATCTCTTTGCCATGGGGTTTGCTGCGGAGCAAATTCTCTCAATGTGTACATAGGTGGCAAATCAGGTGAAAACCAAGGCTGTTTTCTTAACCAGCTCAGCTTCTCAGTTATTATGTCAGATGCCCCAACCCCAGACCTGTCTTTACCTAGAGCAGGTAGATTCTGGATTAGTTACATACAGGACAAGGCAACTTATAGCTAATATCACCCCAGTCTTTTGACTTTCCAAAGATCTTTCTCACGATCAGCAATGTGGATCCTTTTGTTAAATATCAAGTAGGATGGTGGCAACATCCCATTTTAAAGAAGAGAAAGCTGAGGTGCAGAGATGTGTGGTCTTTTGGCTAAATTCACAGGCATGGGACTTCTGACTCCCAGACCAGTGCTATTTGGCCAGTTACGTAAAGGGACACATATAAGCCAGTTTTTGTTTGTTTGTTTGTTTAATATTTACTATGTTCCAGGAAGTATGTTAACAGCCTTATGTATATGATTTCATTTAATCCCTCTTTTAACTCTTTGAGGTAGGTATTACTATTATCCCCATTTTATAGGTAAGGAAACTGAGGGACAGAGAAGTTAAATAACTTGCCCGGCTCATAACAGCTCATAAATGACAGAGTCGGGATTCAAACCCCATACCACATGCTGGCTGCTGGCAAAGCTCTGTTCTTAACTGGCTTTTCTGGCAGCTTTCTTGTATCTAGATAGTTCCCTGGTGTCAGGCAGACTGCAGTGTTGCCAGCGCAAATCCAGCAGTGTCCTTGACTGCCATGCAGGTGTGGGGGCTGGGAGGACTGCTGTGGGTGGCCTCCGATAGAGGCTGGTATGGCCAGGATGGCTGCAGGGTGCTGGGGGCTGCCAGGAGCACTCTTGACCCAGTGACGAGGACCTGGGACTGGGAAGGATGGGTCACTGTTTTGGGACCCTGACTCCTCCTCGCCCCACCTCCCTGTTGACATGACCACAGTCCTCCCTGTGCTCAGCACTCTCAGGCCTGGACCCCTCAATTCAGAGCTCTTTTTGGGCCTGCATTTTTGAGATCTGACTCACAGAGAGCAGCAGCCCCTGCAGCTCTCCAGCTCGGTGCACAGCGAACAGCTGCCTTCACGACAGTCCCGACGCTGCTGCTGCTATCCATCAATGGAAGGCTGGCTCTGCTGCCTCATAGTGTGGGGCCTTGGGTATGTTCTGGAGCTTCTCAGAGCTTTGATGTCTTCATCAATAAAGTAGGAATATGAATACTTATCTTATGAGTCATCGTGAAGAGCCGATGAGATAATATATGCCAGGTGATTAACACATGGTAAATATTCCATAAATATTAGCTTTGATGATGATGATGATGGCAGATTTCAATCATGCTGGACCTTGCACTAACGTCATTTAGTGCCTACATAAGTGGTGACCTTGCTTAGAAGAACAGATGGCAACATAAAACTGCCTATGTATAAAGTTGACTGAGGTCTTCCTTATCATTTGTATCCGGACTCTGGCTCTTACAAACTGTGTGAGTGTGAGTTGACCAAGTTACTTAGCCTCTCTGAGCCCATGAAAACAAGAAAGTTTGCCTGTAGCATGAGGACTGGGCCTTTACTCCCAGGAGATGGAGCTAGGCCTTCCCAGGGCATCGGGGATGCCCACAGCTCCTGATGGGTGGCTGGTCACCATGGCAATGCCTCCCATCCTGGCTGCACCAGCAGGGTACAGAGGCTGTTCGTGAGGGAGAGCTGGCCTGGCTGGAACACAGCCAGGTTTGTGCAGCAGCTGTCCCACCTTCATTATCAGCACTTGCTCACCTGCAACTGCTTTCTTTGAACTTGGCTGTCTCTTCCTGGCTGTCCATTTGGTCACCAGCCCAGCCCTTTCTTTTCAAAGAGAGCCTCCTCTCTGTGAGAAGGTGCCAGTCTCTGTGGCTAAACCCCCCTGCCCATTACACCTGGCACCTGGGTAAATAAAACCTTTCTGCTGGCCTCTTCCCCAGGGCAGGGCCTGGCTCTGGGATGGGCAGCCTGGAGGGAGATGCGTGTCATGAGCCTCCAGAGTGACTTGTGCCAGGCACCGGGGCGCAAAGGTGCTTCAGACCTTCTCTGCTCTTAAGTTGAGGGTGTGAGTTATAATAGGGCAGGAGCAGGATCTCTGTACTCACACAAGCCTTGATTCAAGTCCTGTTTCTGCTCTTCACTAGCTTGTGAGTTCTCCTAGCCTCAGTTCCCCCATCTGTAAGCTGGGCTGACAATATTGCCCACTGCAAAGGACTGATGGGATAAGGTGCGTTTAGCACAGGGCCTAGCACATAATGATACTCAGTATTGATCAACTACCATCCATTTATCGCTATTGTTGATTGCAAAGCTCCTAGTTTGTAAGGAGGAGAACAAGCACACAGACAGCCCCAGGCACGAGCCCAGAGCTTAGGGGGCAAGTACTGGATACAGTGGGAGTGCTGGAGAAGGGGCCCCTGGAGCTGCTGGGACATCCAGAAGGTGCTACCGGAATGACTGTGAAAAAGGAGGACAAGAGGCATAGCCCCCTCCCTCAGGCCCCTGAAGTGTGGGCATGTCCTATCCCCATCCAGTCTGCTTGCCAGGCAGGCCATGACAAGTGCTAGGAAAGAGCTGAGGGACACCATAGGGCAGTGGTGGGTGAGGCCAGCAGCCCCTTTGGCTTCTATGGTTGGGAAGGGTTTCACAGGGGAATGAAAATTTGTGATAGATCTAAGAACAGCTATTTTTGGACCACCTAGACCAGGTAGAGGAAAGTATGAAGGAAAAGTTTAGAATGTGGGAGGTGAGGGTTGGGTGCAGGGCAAGTGGGATCTGAGCTCGGGTCCTTCCAGCGAGGCGTGAGGAAGCCAGGGCTGAGGGGTGGGTGGCAGGGTCTCACGTGCCCTCAGAGCGGTGGGGGTGAGGGGGGTGAGACATCTGGTGCCTTTATTCATGTCCTGCTGGCATGGCCCTGTGTTTGGAGACTCAACCCATGGCCTGTGGGTTGAAGGGGATGCCAGGTCCTGGGACCTGACCCCATATGTGGAGGCCCCTGGGTGTGGGGAATGGGGGGCTCCTGCAGGCCTCTCCACACACGTCCCTGGTGCTTTCCTGCTCGGGTCTCCCCTTCTCAGTGCTCAGCATTACTCCTCACCCAGCTGCTCAGGCCTCGTCCGTCTTTCCTGTACCCTCCATCCCACCAGCCAGCAAGTCCTCTATATCCAAAACATATCCTGTGTCTGACGGCCTCTTTCTGCCTCCTCTGCCACTACTGCAGTCCAAGCTGTCCTCATCCCTGCCTCGAAAACTGCAAAGGCCTCTGATCCCCCAGCACCACTCTTACTCTCTCACATCTCTTTCCCTTACTGCAAGCCGGAGTGTTTGTGGCACTCCCTTCTCTCCACTCAGAGCCGAATCTAAGCCCCCATCGAGGCCTGCAAGGTTCTGCGCGATCTGCCTTGCCTGGACACTCCCTGATCTCAGTTCCTTCCTTTCTCCTCTGCTCTCCACACTTCGGCCAGCAGCTTTGCCCTCCTTGTCATTTCTCCTATGCCCCAAGCACAGCCCTGCCTCAGGGCCTTGCTGTCCCCTCTGCCTGGAGAACTCCCCCAGACACCCTCATGGTTCTCTGCTTCCCCTCACTCAGGTCCCTGCTCCAATGTCAACTCTTCAGAGAGGCTCTCATGACCCCCGTGGCTAAAGCCCTCCCCAGCCTTCTCTTTCTTGTCCTCCTGTTTTACTGCTCTGTCCTCTTATCAGTCTGAAACCCTCTCAAGTATTTGTTCATGTATTGGTGTCTGTTTCCCCCCAGCTCGTCTGTGAACTCATAAAGCCGGAGACCATGACCGTCTTGTTGGTTGCTGGGCTTTGGTGCCTGGCATGGAGCGGGCTTCATGGTAGGAGAACTGGAAATATGTGTTGAGTAATGGATGGGTGGGTGCGGCCAGTCGAGGCCTCCACGCCTGGGGCCGAGCGTGAGGAAAGAGGGGGAGGCCTGGGCAGCTGGGTCCCTGTGGCTGGGACATTCTTTCCATGTTGGCTCTGTGCCTCTGTGACATGGACCCTCCAGCCTTCCAGCCAACACAGGCTGGGATAGGAATATAGATTCTATCCTTGGGCTGCTTTTTGTCTTTTAACTTTTTATTGTAGCAACTTTCAAACACCTGCAAAAGTAGAGAGAATAGTGTAAACCATACCCATGAACTCCTCACTCAGCTTCAACAGTGATCAACTCCTGTTTCTTCTATTCTGTACTCCCCCCAAACCCCCAAGGCTCATTCTGAAGCAAATCTATGGGCCCTTCTTTTGTGTAGAGAGCTTAGAAATACTTCCTGGCAAGTGTTTTCCACAGTCTTCCAGCATCTCTCCCTCCGCCAAGTATCCTGAGTCCTTGAGTGCTCTGTCTTCATCCCCAGTTAAAACTAGCTCTCAATAAGCGATCTGCTAAGTATGTTCCCATTAAGGTAGAAAAGACTGAGTTGCATGGTCACTGGGTTGGCACACTCATCCAAATTCTATATTTTAATGGGGGAAGGGTATGGGTCCCCAACCCAGCCAGGCAGAGATGATCAACTGTCCCAGGGCATCCCCAGGCCACAGCTGAACACTGCTGCTTTGGTGACCTGCGGGGAGTGGGGTAAGGGCAGGGGAAGGACCATGTGCTGTGAGTCAGTCAAGACCTGAGCTGGGACTGGTTTGGGAGAACCCAAGTGCCTTCAGAATCATTCTTCATGACTTCTGGTGGAAAAACATATGAGAGAGAGAGAGAGAGAGGAAGAAGGGGAGAGAGATAGAGAGAGGTGAACCCCAGTAGGGTTGGGGGGTCAGGTGCAGCTTTGGAGAGCTGGGCTGGCTCCGGTACAGCCGTGACTAGATGGCCTCATGCGCCAACCCCCTTCCTTTCTAGAATGTGACGTGTGCTTTGATTAAAGTTGGATAGTGTTTTCATTTAGGTTGCAGGACTGTCCTGCCAAGACCATTTTATTGTTATAAAACGTGGAACACACTATTTGGAGAGGAATATAATACAAAGCAGATTTTGCTTCACATACTAAAATTTGTTGAAAAATTGAGATCTTAACCAACAATTCTTTTCACGACAGTAAAATACAGATCCCGATACCTCCTAAGGTGCCCCAGCCCCTGGGCCCCCAGCTGCCAGCACCGCCCTTGTCCTGTCACCCACAGAGCCTGCTGAGCCTGAGAACTGGCCTGCTTCTGAGGAAGGAGCTGGAATCGGTCTGGACTCTCAAGCCATGAGCTCTCAGGTCAATTCTTCCAACCCAACCCAACTTCTGGACCAACTCTCTGGACAGATTTTGCACTGAATTTTGTGGGAAGTTGTGGAAACTTGTGCTGGAGGCTGGTTTTGAACCCGCAGGCCCTGGTATGCAAAATTTGGTGAGCAGAAAAATCAGCCAGAGAGCTTGATACAAATCCAGAGCCTTGGGCCCCACCCCAAATGTTCTGACATAGTACATAAAGGACAGGGCCCTGGAATCTGCATTTTAGTAAGCTAGCCCTGGTGCTTTTGAAGCAGGGAACCCTGGACCATATTGCTGAGAGTACAGTGTGGGGGTTGAAGGCAAGGGTTATTGGAGTTGGAAATCCTAAATTTGAATTTTGGCTTACTGACTATGTCACAACCTTTTTGAACTTCAGTTTTCTCCTTTTTAATGTAGATAATAGTAATATCTATATCATGTGGTTCCTATGGGCTATAAAAGACCACTCCTTAAGAGTTCAGCACAGTGTCAGGCATATTGTAATTGCTGAGTTCATGTTGGCTGCTATTGTTGTTACTATTACTTCCCACCACTCCTTATCTGTACATCTGCCTTCTCCCTCCACCTCCAACTTTCTCAAGAATATTATCGACTGGCTCTCTGGGTTAAAAACAAAAGTCCTTGATATGAAGCATTTACCAATTGCTGTGGTGTAAATACTCCCACCATGGCCAATTTAAAGCTCATAACGTGTTGACATTGAACACAGAGTTGGGAAGAGATGTGCATAATTGGCCGATACGTGCTAGTAAAAGCAGGCTCCAGAGCATCCCCAGTAAGTCTCCCTTCACTGTGAGACCCCAAGTGTGTCACTGCTGCCACAGCTGGAGCTGGTAAATGCATAGGGCTGTGAGCAGGGAGTCTGATGTAATTGCTACCTCCTGCTACAAGAAACAGCTGGTTTTTGCACCCTTTTGCAGTCTGTGTGTACTCATAGCTGAAGCAGGAAATGGGAATTGTAGCCACAGGTTACTGTCATTGGGAACCCAGAGTAGAAATAATTATCAAAGGGCAGAGATGGCTTCAACCTGGTAATATTTATCATTTGCCATGGACTGCATGAAAGGGGGTGATGCCTCTGAAGGCATTGCTGTCTGCCGTGCTGGTTCTGGTTTTGTTCTATTGCATTTTGGTGACCAAGAAAGGTGGGCTTAGGTCATGAAACAAGTGTGGGTCTTGGAACCAGACTGTCTGGGACCAAAGCGCAGCACCTATTTAACAAGATCTGTGTGACCTTGGGCAAGTTGCCCAACCTCTCTGGTGCTCAGTTTGCTCCTCTATAAAGTGGGCATATTAATAAATACATTGCAGAGTGTTTTGAGAATTAGACATAACATATGTTATGTGACTAGGATAAGGCCTGGGAGAGAAAAGAAGCTCAATGAATGGGAGCTAAACTTATGACTATTCCTGGGAAGAAGGCACTGCCCAAATGGATTTTCTGAAGCTTTCCTTTGTAGAGGAGTTTAGGAGCTCACTGAGAATTCAGCCTCACTGGTACAGATGAAAGTGGAGAGTTTCATAATGGCAAGTTTCAAAAGTTTCATTTCCTCTTCAAAGTGACCTTTTCTACATAAAGAAATATTGAGTTCTTTCTTATAAATCCATCATGTAGATTATTTTTTAACCAAATTTGGATGTATCTGGGATGCTTTGATTTAAAATATGTTAGACAACCAGTCAAGCAAAAGAGCCAGCTGCCCCTCGCCCCCCTGCAACCCAACAACCTCTTAGAATGTACTTATTAGCCATGCGTGTTTCTTTGGCGTGTGTGACTTAACTACGCAAGACCTTCACCAAATTTCTGCTTAGATTTTTCTAATTCATTTTTGAGTTCTTTTCTCATTAAGGATGTTAATCTTTGAGTGCCAAATTTGTTCCTTACAAATTGACTTTGAATTTAATTTGTGATGTTTTCCTTCATTTCTATGTTGAGAAAATAATTTTCTAACTAAATATTACATAAAAAATTTTAAAAACACATTTCCTACTACAATTGTAGATTTGTCTTTTTGTAGTTCTGTTAATAGTTGATTTATATATTTTGAAGCTATGTTAATAGATACAAATAAATTTAGAATAGTTACATCTTTCTAGAAAATTTAACTTTTAATCATAATGAAATGTTGTTTTTATCTATAATGATTTTTGCCTAAAGTCTGCATTGATATTAACAAAGCTTTGCTTTGATATTAGTAAAGTTAAAAAAAAAGTTAAATGGTTACATGCCACTCAGAAGCCTGGACATAAAATATGAAAAGCTTAAAGGTGGTGGAGCCACCAAATGCAAGGAGCCCGAATGCCTGAGTTCCCACTTGAGGAGAGCTATCCAAGAGAGCCAGCTACCTGACCAGGAATCTCCACTGCAGACTTTCTGTGAGTAAGAAATGGGTTTATAAGAAATAAACCTTTCCTGTGAGAGCCCTTGAGATGTGAGATATTTCTGTTACAGCAGCTAGTATTGTCAACCCTGACTAATAACATCACATAAGCAAAATGTACCCAGGGCAGCCTGGAAACCACTCAGGAGATGGTCAGTAATATTCCTGAGCAGCTAAGCTGAGGTACAAGAAGGGCTCCCATGTTACTGCTATTGCACATGAGCAGCAGGAGGAGACCAGGACAGAGAAAACAATCAGTGGATTCAAATGTGAACCCTAACTCGAAAGGCACAAGGGCACAAATCCCATATTGCAGATGGCTCATGACATGGTTTTTGCATGGATGACTGTATCAATGTCCAAAGATTTTTTTATTTGCATATAATGAATGTTGCTCCCAAGCCACACCAGGTCTATGTCCGCTAGTTTAGGATAAAGAGCAAAGGTCTTTCCATCATCCCCCGTGCTCTCCCACCCTTCACTCCAAGGGGACCTAAGGTGGCAGAGATGAGGCATGGCCCAGGCCTCACACAGAGTTGGTGATCCTCAGCTCAGGGTGGATTATATCAGAGTCTCCAGGCTGTGGGAGATGAACTGCAAACCTCTCCAGGGGCTGCCTCATGGGTTGCTTTTAGTCTCCTGTGGGAGGTGTGAATTCACCATGCTGCTGGGTTTTCAGGAGCACTGCATGATCTGCTATATCCATGCTATTTGGGGGCAAGGAAAGCACTAGATAGAATGTCCTAAAAGCAGAGTCCCTTGTTTCCTTTCTCTCACCAGTCCTCTTTTCACTCACTTTATCTTCCTCCCTTCCTGCAGGCCCAGGAATATATAGAACCTGCTTAAGCGTGAAATACAGATGCCTACTTTCAAATTGCTACTCACCCCCAAACTCTTTCCAGCATGTTAAAATTGCCCATCCTTTTGTGCCCTCTCCTCATTGCTACACTTGAGGCTGGTACCCCAAGATTGCTATTATCTACCAGACCCTTGTTTCCAGTTTACTCATTGCTAAGCCCCGTTGGTTCTCCCCGTGCAGGTTTTCACCTAGACCCCTCTTCTGGATTTCCATGACCGCCACCTTCATGCACCTTAGCTTTTCCACCCGGGCTGTGGCAGCCACCTCCTCACTGCCCACCCACCTCTAGCACCGTCCCCACCCTCCCACCCAGGGATCCTGCAGGCTGCATTCTCCATCAGCCCTCTGAAGCATAGTTCTCCCAGCTTCTCACAAGTCTGCCTGAAAACTTTCCACATCTTTGTTGGTCTTGACTCTGAATTGTCGATGATTTTCTAATGGAATCAGAGCATGCTTTGTTCCAAAGTTTTCTCATTGTTTTCTTTCCATGGGATTGTAGAAAACATCTCCCGCCAGGCACACCCTACTGTTTTTGTGAAAATTATAGGCTGCAAATAACTGCTTAAGTCAACTGCCAGATGAGGTACTCTATTCAGAGGGAAAATTCCAGCTGTTGAACAAGTGTATGGGCTTTATTTTTGGAGTAAAGAGTTCATCAAGTGAAGAATAGAATTATCCAGGTGCCCCTCACTCCTCATAAAGCAGGAGTATATTTCTGAGTAGACGACTTCTTTCAAGGTCAAATTTATAACCCCAGTACTTATTTACTCTGTCTCTGTTGATTTCCTTGGAACCTTTCTGTAGCTTTACAGTGACTCTCTGGGGAAAACAGGGTGGGGAACAAAGCCGAGAGACAAGAGAGGGGGCCTGAGGAAGAGACCAGTTTCCAGCTGGCCCCTCTTGAGACCTGAGACTGTCCTCTGCCTTGGGTTCCATGAGTTAATGCTTTGTCCTGAAGATACTTTCTGGCTTAAGCCAAGTTGTTTCTTCAATCCAAACACTCTCCACTGAGACCCAGCAAAAGATTAGCTTCCTCCCTTTGAACACCTGGGGGAAGAAGAGGGTGCCTCAAAAGAAGTTGCCCAAATCCGTGCTCACACCATGTCTGCACCTTGCACCGGGGACAACTTGTCTATCCACAAAGCATACTGGATACCACTGAGGAGCACGAGGTGTGTTCACCTGTCCCCTTCTCCAGACTCAATATCTCTCAAATGCCCCGGTGTCTCACTCTGCAAAGCATCTACAGATACACAGACTGTCCTCAATAGCCACCATTCAGGGAGGCCCTGTATTCTAGACCTTACCCAGTCTCAGACACCCCCCATCAAAACTTATCCATCCTGTGTTGCCCTCCCACCAAATCCTCTAATTAGCTGATCTGATAAGCTAAGTTATATTTTGGGTTTAATGAATAGTAATTGCTCAGCATTAACCTAATAACTTGCTATTCAAGATGTGGCCTGCAGACCAGTAACAGCAGCATCACTTGAGAGCTTGTTAGAAATTCAGAATCTCAGGCCCACGCTGGACCTTCTGAATGGCAATCTGCAGCTTAACAAGATCCCCAGGTGATTCAAATGCACATTAAAATCTGAGAAGCACTAACCTAATATATATTTTGCCCTTTTCAGCAGCATAAATACTTCTAATGCCAGGCATTCTGTGTTAATGATGCCAGTAGTTTGGCATTTCACTCATTACAAAGTTTTTTCACAAATATGAACTTGTGTGGTTATCAGAGCAGCTAGCCTGTGAGTTCCTGGAGGCACCAGGGACGTCTGATTCTTCTCAGCAGCCCCAGGGCTGGCATCTGACAGTTGTTTAATCAGTAGCTGAACAAAAGAATAAATGTAGAATCCCCTGAAGGAGCTGGAGCAAGGGATATTATCGTCATTTTGCACGTGAAGAAAGGAAGGCTCAAATAGTCAGGACTGGCTCCAGTTTAGCTTATTAAGTGACAGGACTGAAACTGCAAACCCAGGCTTCTAACTTTGCATCTCTGAGTGACTGAAGCTGGTTCTTAGGGTGAGGAGGCTTTCAGAAGCTCTGTAACAGAAAGATTTGTGGCTCCCACCTCCCAATCGTACCCTATAGACTCTGGTTTCAAATTGTGAAGCCCAGTGTGACTGGCCTGCCTGCTCTGGAGAGCAGGGAACCCATGGCAGGCCACACGGTCCCACCCAGCCTCCAGCCTGCCCAGGGCCGCAGCCCTCTGTTCACGGAACCCCTTCCCCTGGGAGGCCCCATCCTCAGTCAGTCACGGTGGGAAACCATGCTGGGTGGGGGAGGGGACCATCCGGAGATGGGAACACCTGTTCCCCATCCCCTGCGCCCCCACCTCCCCAGGACGGGTGAGAGGAAGCGGCCCGGAGGCTGGGGCAGGAGTGCGGTGAGATGCAGGGCTTATTGATAATGGTTTCCGGGTTGTGAAGCTTATGAGGTTGGAACCGATCACCCTGGGCTCCCCTTCCCCTCGGGCACTGGGCCCTGGCCATCCACCTGGAGCTAGTTAGGTGTGGCCAGAGTGCAGAGAGGCACTCTGGCGGGCACTGCAATCAGGAGGGCAGGAGCACGGGAGCCCTGCACCGCAGGAATGCGCCAAGCCTCCCTGGGGATCCGCTGCAAAGGCAGAAACAGATGGGGGCTTTGCTGTTCCACAGATTCCTCCAGCCCCAGGCCTGGCCTTAGAAAAGATGTGCTCCTTTTCGGGGGGAAGAAGCAGGGAGGGCAGATGTCTGTCCCCATGCAGTGCCCTCTCTGCCACTTTCCAGGATCAACCCCCCCCCCCCCCCCCCCCCCCCCCCCCCCCCCCCCCCCCTCCCNACTGGATACCACTGAGGAGCACGAGGTGTGTTCACCTGTCCCCTTCTCCAGACTCAATATCTCTCAAATGCCCCGGTGTCTCACTCTGCAAAGCATCTACAGATACACAGACTGTCCTCAATAGCCACCATTCAGGGAGGCCCTGTATTCTAGACCTTACCCAGTCTCAGACACCCCCCATCAAAACTTATCCATCCTGTGTTGCCCTCCCACCAAATCCTCTAATTAGCTGATCTGATAAGCTAAGTTATATTTTGGGTTTAATGAATAGTAATTGCTCAGCATTAACCTAATAACTTGCTATTCAAGATGTGGCCTGCAGACCAGTAACAGCAGCATCACTTGAGAGCTTGTTAGAAATTCAGAATCTCAGGCCCACGCTGGACCTTCTGAATGGCAATCTGCAGCTTAACAAGATCCCCAGGTGATTCAAATGCACATTAAAATCTGAGAAGCACTAACCTAATATATATTTTGCCCTTTTCAGCAGCATAAATACTTCTAATGCCAGGCATTCTGTGTTAATGATGCCAGTAGTTTGGCATTTCACTCATTACAAAGTTTTTTCACAAATATGAACTTGTGTGGTTATCAGAGCAGCTAGCCTGTGAGTTCCTGGAGGCACCAGGGACGTCTGATTCTTCTCAGCAGCCCCAGGGCTGGCATCTGACAGTTGTTTAATCAGTAGCTGAACAAAAGAATAAATGTAGAATCCCCTGAAGGAGCTGGAGCAAGGGATATTATCGTCATTTTGCACGTGAAGAAAGGAAGGCTCAAATAGTCAGGACTGGCTCCAGTTTAGCTTATTAAGTGACAGGACTGAAACTGCAAACCCAGGCTTCTAACTTTGCATCTCTGAGTGACTGAAGCTGGTTCTTAGGGTGAGGAGGCTTTCAGAAGCTCTGTAACAGAAAGATTTGTGGCTCCCACCTCCCAATCGTACCCTATAGACTCTGGTTTCAAATTGTGAAGCCCAGTGTGACTGGCCTGCCTGCTCTGGAGAGCAGGGAACCCATGGCAGGCCACACGGTCCCACCCAGCCTCCAGCCTGCCCAGGGCCGCAGCCCTCTGTTCACGGAACCCCTTCCCCTGGGAGGCCCCATCCTCAGTCAGTCACGGTGGGAAACCATGCTGGGTGGGGGAGGGGACCATCCGGAGATGGGAACACCTGTTCCCCATCCCCTGCGCCCCCACCTCCCCAGGACGGGTGAGAGGAAGCGGCCCCGGAGGCTGGGGCAGGAGTGCGGTGAGATGCAGGGCTTATTGATAATGGTTTCCGGGTTGTGAAGCTTATGAGGTTGGAACCGTTCACCCTGGGCTCCCCTTCCCCTCGGGCACTGGGCCCTGGCCATCCACCTGGAGCCAGTTAGGTGTGGCCAGAGTGCAGAGAGGCGCTCTGGCGGGCACTGCAATCAGGAGGGCCGAACACCTGTTCCCCATCCCCTGCGCCCCCACCTCCCCAGGACGGGTGAGAGGAAGCGGCCCGGAGGCTGGGGCAGGAGTGCGGTGAGATGCAGGGCTTATTGATAATGGTTTCCGGGTTGTGAAGCTTATGAGGTTGGAACCGATCACCCTGGGCTCCCCTTCCCCTCGGGCACTGGGCCCTGGCCATCCACCTGGAGCTAGTTAGGTGTGGCCAGAGTGCAGAGAGGCACTCTGGCGGGCACTGCAATCAGGAGGGCAGGAGCACGGGAGCCCTGCACCGCAGGAATGCGCCAAGCCTCCCTGGGGATCCGCTGCAAAGGCAGAAACAGATGGGGGCTTTGCTGTTCCACAGATTCCTCCAGCCCCAGGCCTGGCCTTAGAAAAGATGTGCTCCTTTTCGGGGGGAAGAAGCAGGGAGGGCAGATGTCTGTCCCCATGCAGTGCCCTCTCTGCCACTTTCCAGGATCAACCCCCCCCCCGCCCCCCGTCCTGCAATCCATTCAGTTTGGTGGCCTCTGGGAGCTCTGCTTACCATCTCTCACCAACAGCATTGAGGCCGCCCAGGGCATGGGCAATTTGGTGGGGTTGGGGTCCAGGATGTGTCATCTGCCCCTGCACCTTCACCCACACTTTCACTTAGGTGCCTGGCTGCAAAAACAGGTGGGCAAAAGGCAATACTACTAGTTGTAGTTAACACTCTTTGAGCATTTCCTATACCAGGCACTCTTCTAAACATTTTGCATGCATTAAATCATTTGAGCCCATCCCAACCCTGGGAGATAGGAAGGCCTGTCATTATCCCATTTCACAGATGGGGCAAGGGAAGCACAAAGTGGCTGTGTAGTTGCCCACGATCACACACTGGTGAATGGAGGAGCCCTTTTAAACACCTCTTGAAGTTCATTAGTAAGGGGAAGGCAGCTTGGCTTGAAGTAAGGAGGAGTCCCCGTGGCCCTGTACAGTGTGGTAAGAAGACCTGTGCAAAGGGGACACACAGACCGCACTCTGGGCCCAGGCCTGGGGTGTGTGGGGTGATGATACAGGGAGATGATGCTGAGGGACAGGCCCTTGAGTCTGACAAAGTGGAGTCCCTGGAGGGGAAGAAAAGGTCTGCCAACGGTTCAGGAAGGTAAGAGATGGCAACCTGGGGGCATGACTGGAGTGTTAAGAGACAGGAGCACTGGAGGCCCCAAAAATCTGTTTCAGCAGGGCCGGTATAAGGAGATGAGGGGAACTGGGCAGAGACAGTGAGGCTGAGCAGAGGGGCCACATCTAAAAGAAATAGCAGAGGAGCAAATGATAGAACACAGTGCTTACCCAGTGTTTGCCATGGGCTCCTCATCTAGGCTGGGGTTTCCCAGCGGCCCCCACCCTAGCCAGAGTGGCAGAGCTCTTTCTAGCAAGCCCACTGAGGTGCTGGCTGTGCCTTGGGAGGGTACCCATTGATTCCAGTGGCCTTCCCAACCACACCCTCACTCCCTTCATGGCCTGAGCCATTGTCCCTTCATGGGCTTTACAGACACTTGTAGCTGCTGGCTGGACTGCTGCCCAGGAGGGTGTTGGGAGGCTACGATGGGCTGGAGGTGACTTCACCTCTCTGGAGTCTGTCTAAAGCCTCAGGGGATGGATGAAATATTTGGGCATCAGAGTGTTGGCATTACCAATCCATCAGTCTATGCTAATGCCTCCTGAAAGAAAACTTTCAACTTGGATAATACTGCCTTTTGTCTCTTGGAACCACTTTTACCTGTAATTAGGAAGCTGGGCCTCGTTCCAGCTGTGGCCCTGTGTTACAAAGCCGGAAGTCCCAGCTTGACCAGGGCATGGCTTTCTGAGGCTAAAATCAGGTTTACATGCCCTTGCTGTGACATCGTCCTGTTTCTCTGGGCTGCAGGGCTCCTCCTTTGTATTTCCTGGAGCTTGACCAGGGCATGGCTTTCTGAGGCTAAAATCAGGTTTACATGCCCTTGCTGTGACATAGTCCTGTTTCTCTGGGCTGCAGGGCTCCTCCTTTGTATTTCCTGGCTTTTACTTGGAACAAGTAGATTCCTGTGAGATGTGATTCTTTCATTCCTAGCACTAATAACTGCCAGTGACCCAGAAACAAAGTTTCCAAGGATCTGTTTTCCAAGGCTTTGCGATGGCTGTAGTTTAGACCCCTCATCAACTGGTGGTGTGTTTCTATCTTGTAAAAGAACTCTCGCCATTAGCAAAGAATTTTGGCCAAACATTCCTCCTTTCCTTAAGATGGAGGCTACAGGGAAGAGTGACATCCAGGTCATCCAGCAGGATCCTTATCAGGTGGGAGAAGCAGAACTGAGCACAGTCAGAGAAACCTGGGAGAGAACGCCTCAGCCCCACCACCTGCTCCACCATGCATCTGGTTAGTGTATTGGTTAGACAGTCGGGTTTTTGATGAGCACCTTTGTAAGGGCCAGAAGGTAATGTTGATCTGGGTTTCAAGAGGAGAGGGAGCCTAGTGCTGACGTAAGCGTCCCAGAATCTCTTGTGCTGCCGTAGAAAGTAGGTGAAACTCCTCAAAAGGACATATCATTCTCTGATCTCATTGGTTATCATTTCTTTAGACCTTAGTGTGAATGAATTTGCCACTCCTAAACTCATCTTATGGTAGATGATTAGCTTTGTTTCCTCTATAAGAGGTTTCAGGCATCTGTGAGCCAGCTTGGGGTAGAGAAAGGAATCCTGTCCAACAGGAGTCTTTCCTAAAAGAAAGGCAGCCCCTGATTCTACCTACCTATGTAAAGGGTCAATTAGGGGCAGTCAGTGGGTCTCAAACCTTAAATTATAAGCATAGAATTTGGATTGTGCAAAGCTCAGGACTAAGAAAGATGGCCTTTGAGACCACTTATCCTGAGCTCCCATGATAAAACTGCATTAAACTAAACACACACACACACATACACACTAGTACAAGTAAAACTGAGGAAATGTGAGTAAGATCGGTGGATTATATTAATATGATTATCTTGGTTGTGATATTATACCATAGTTTTACAAAATGTTTTTGTTGAGGGAAACTGGGTAAAAGGTACATGGAATCTTTTATATTATTTCTTACAATGGCATGAGAATCTATAATTACCTCAAAATAAGATGTTTAACTTAAAAAATAGCTGATTTTGAAAACAGAAACGTAAACAAAATAAATTGAAGAGCCTGTGTTTTCATTTTACAAATCTAGGATTTCTTTTTCCCTTTGGGATTTTCTTAGGGCTCACTCTCTCATTGTATTCAATCAAACTGACTTAAAAGATGTGTACATGAGCCGACTTGTGTACCAGAGGGACTGTGTGTGTGTGTGTGTGTGTGTGTGTGTGACTGTGTCTCAGTGTCCGGGGTGGGTGGGCTGGGGGTTGCTGAGCAGACAGGCTGGAGAAGCAGAAATGGGAAGAAACGCAAAGAATGGAAGCCTAGCTTCCACCTCCCTGAGACCACTTATCCTGAGCTCCCATGATAAAACTGCATTAAACTAAACACACACACACACACACACACATACACACTAGTACAAGTAAAACTGAGGAAATGTGAGTAAGATCGGTGGATTATATTAATACACCCCCCCGGGGATGAGGCTTCAAAGGAGCAGCAGTGCAGGACGGGGAGGCTCGCTCGTGCTGCTACATGAAGAGGGCTGGGGCAGCAGCCAAGCCTAAGGAACCTCCATTCGGGGATGATGTGCCTAGACCTGCTCAGGAATGTGGCCTGGAGTGTGGAGAGGTGCGGGGAGGACAGAGAGGAAGGAGGCAGAGCCAAGCCTCATCCATTACTGTCCTGGTTGCAGGCTGAGGACATCGCCTTTCTCCCTGAGCTTGGCTGGGCTGGGGAGGGACTCTGGTCAGCTTGTACACCTGCATGGACCCAGCGCCCTCCTGCACGTCCCCCGCTCCTCGCTGCCTTCCCACCTGGCAGACACCACACCACTGTCTGCACTGACAGGCTGGAGGTCAGGTGTGCAGGGGCCCTGTTTAGCCAGCTGTGGCAGAGCCTGGCTGCAGTTCACCCAGAAAGGCTTCTTTTGAACTGTTCTGAAGGGGCTTGTAGACGAGTTGGGTCAGTAGTCCCCCACTCCCAAATCCATATGTTTTGAAAGCTGAGTGTAATCCATTTCATTGTTGTTTTAGTCAGCTGAAGGTTGAAAAATGCAGTAGCCCCAAGTCACTCTAGCCCCTGCTCAAGCTGAGCTCCTTGCTATGGGGTGGGGATGGGGCATTTTCCCTAAGGGCCTTCCCCAAGCCCCGGTAATTCAGTTGACTCAGACCCATCCCTCAGGCCTTGCAGACAGCCCCTATTTCTTGGGTCTGGGGTGGACTGAGGTAGGATGGCCCCCTGGATCCACAGGAGGGATCTACCTTGCCTGTGTGCCCTTCTATCACTAGGACCCTGCTAGGGTGATTTTGAAGCAAGCATGGTCATCTCACTTGGCTCAGAAGCACTGTCTGGGCCCAGGCCCTCGGTGAAAGGAGGATGTGGTGTTGGTGATGGGCAGAAGGCTGTGTTTGAGCACCTCACAGACACTCTGAGCACTTCACGGAGCCCACACAACTGAATGAATGGAGGAACTTGCCCAAGGTCCTATAGCTGGTGGTGCTGGGATCACACTGAAACCCAGGTTTGTCCGACTCCAGAAACTGAGTTCTGCACAACATGGCTGTTTTCTTTCTATGCATATGTTACCCTCTGCTGGACCTTTTCATACTCCTCCCTGTACCCAGTGAGGCATGGGAGGAGGGATTACGATCCCCTCTGTAGACAGAGCTCCTAGAGAGGGTGACATGTCCAAAGACCCCCACAAGTTGGCCTCAGAGTAGGATCTCTTGATGCCTACTGCATGGCCCTTCCCATGACTGGGCCAGTTTGTGTGACTCAGGTTCACTTGTACAGAGGAATAAAGTGACTCTTCATGGGAATCAATGACTCTTGTGAGTCCAATATTTACTGCCACTGATGCTCAAGAACACTAGGTTCCTCAGAATACCCCAGCACAGCCCAGCCCCAGTTCACTCATGGTGGATCCTGGTCCCATGATCATCTCCCACACCCCATGGCACAGAGATATCAGAGTGGGACAAGAAAAGGAAAGGGGAAAATCAGCCAGGCCTAGGAACCACTGGACTCACCTAACAAAAATGGGGAGTGGAGGAGTGTGGTGTAGGGAAGGGAGGAGACCACATTTGGGGGTTTTCCTGGTGGCAGGATGGAGGGGCGGATGTGGTAGACAAATCCGGCTGGACTCAGGAAGCCTGGGTTCTGGCCCTGCTTCTGACACTGTGACCTGCTGAGTTATCTCAGCATTCTTGGGCCTATCAGGGGTGCAGATGATGCTTGAAGGGGTGCTCTTCAGGGTAGGTGGCAGAGGGCGACCTGGCTAGAGGGCTCTAAGCTCCCATCCCCATTTTAACCAGAATTGTTCCATTTCTTTCTGATTACACTTGGGGCCCACATAAGATTGATTATCAAAAGGATTCCAGAGCTGAAGCTGCTTGAAAGCCACCAGGTAGATGATCTGAGCACTGCACAGTCAGAACAGATCTGCTCTCTAGAACTGAGTGTAAGAGCCAGGAGGGATAAGAAGGGCGGCCATTCTTGCAGGAGGAAGAGACTTCTTAGGGGGTCCGGGTTAGGGGAAGGGAGAGAGGGCAGCAGAGAGGAACTGTTTGTCCATGGTGGGCCGCTGACAGCCTTGCTCACTGACTGGGGTGACAGCAATGCTCTGGGAACATTAACCTGGACACAGCTCAAGGAAGATACTGTCATGATGCCCTGGAATTCCTCTCCCATTATTATAAAATGTGCTTTGGTGACAACATGTAGCTGGAAACCAGAAATGACCAGCAGAGAGGTCACTGAGTCCAGGTATGTGGGGACCAGGGGCCCCTCCCTTCTTCTCCAACCCTGCTTTGAAGCAGCCCTGAGAAGAGCTTAATCTACAGGGCTCTGGACTCCGCACTGATGTGAAGTTGTATACTGTGGTTTTGCCTTTGCTGTCAACAATTTCAGAAGGCCCGGAGCAGAGCACAAGTTTAAAATCAAGTATCTTCTTCTTCCGAATCTGTGTACAAACATGCTAACTGAGCAGCCATGGATCAAAATCTGTTTTTCTCTTCCCTCACTTGTAAATCTCTGATATTTCTCATTTGTGCCTGCTCTACTTGGAGACAGCACTTTGTCAGGTTCTCTGGGTCTGTCCGTCTGTCTGTCAGTCCATCCGTCTGAAGTTCCATGCTACCTGCCCCAAGCTTGTCATTTTATTAGCAGCAGCGGCACCTTCTGGGCAGTTTGACCATGTAAACCAGCTGTCAAGGGACCCGTGGAAGTGTTCGTGTGCAGCAAAGGGCATTTGCCTGCAATTTTTATTTCTTCTTGTTTCCGGACACTTGGCTGTGCCTCCACATTTTCCACTGTGGGGAACAGGCAGGAAATGGTGCGGGTTTGAACCCCAGTCTTTTAATTTACAAGGATGCATGGCCTTGGACCTCAGGCAAGTTACTTGTTTCTTCAGAGATTCTATTTCCTCACCTGTGAAGTGGGATTAATAATAGTGCTTTCTTCGTAGTGTTAGGAGGACTGAATAGAGTAATGCAAATAAAGCTTTTAGAACAGTGCAGGGCCTGCAGTAGGGACTCATGCTTGACAAAGCAGTAATGAACCCATCACTGTCTGGACAGTCAGGGGATCTCAGAGGGTGCTGTGGAATTCCAGCCTTGTCCTCCTTGTCCCTGGTATCCAGCCAGGCTGGCCTCAGCTCGGCTGTGATGGGGCTCAGACTGTACACCTCCTTTGGCCTCTCCCAGGCAGAGTCCATAAACCATCCAGAGGCAACACAGCTCTCCACCCTGGCTGCCCACAAGGGGGTCACTCACAGATAGGGCCAGATCACATGTACATGATGTCCCCAAGTGACTGCTTTGCTTACTGCATAACACCTGCTCTTTTGCCAAGAGGCCTCCATGGCTGGGTGTCTTCTGGCTACAGAAGAAGCCAGCCCCTAGGAGCCTCTACCCGAAGGCTCAAGGTTTCCTGATTCCTGAGGTGCCTTGCAGGCATGTGTTTTCATGGTCTGGTTCCTTCAAACTCTGTATTTGCCCTTATGTCTCTTTAATTCCCCATTGTTCTAATAATCTTGATGACATAGCCCAACAATGACTTTTTTTTTTTTTTTCCCCTTTTTGTCTTTTTTCGTGTCCGGCAACGGATCGCAACCCTCAGTGTCGCGCCCGTACCGGACCGGGACCGGCAACGGGATCGCAACCCTCGGCGTCGCGCCCGCACCTCGCTCAGCCAGTGAGCGGGAACCGGTCTGTATGTGGGATCCAACCCCTCGGTGGGGGCGCGGCCGCGCTCCCAAGCGGCACACTGTAGCAGTGCGCCACCGGGCTGGCCCCCAACAATGACTTTAATTGGCTAATCAGTTCACTATTCTTTCAGGTACTATAAATTTGCAAAAATCCCTCTTGGAGCTGGAGTCATTTTGAATGGTAGCAAGTGGGAGAGACTGAGTATCTCTCTTTCTCTCTGT